>NC_081757.1:25153575-25268575 GCF_963082965.1 Carassius carassius | reverse complement strand
CTTTATCCATCCTTTTTAAGTGAGAAAAGAGGGTTATAACTAAGAAGTAAAGGTTTTTTTTTTTTTTTTTTAAACTCCCTCCTGAACCTCTCAGCATTCCCCTGTCATATCTGCGTTCTGGAATACCAAACTGTTCCTGTGGATGTGTGAACATCAGTGCTCATGGATCTCTGCTGAGAAGCTCTCTTACTCATAGGCCCATGGCATGTGTGTTTTACTGACAGGTTTCTGGAGGTTTTTGAGATGGACTCACAAGGGATACAAGGCTTGATGTTTGCACTTCTGACCTTATGGGATTTCACACTCACCTGACTGATTGAACAACACAGAGTTAGCGGCCGGGTATTAGCTAGCTGCAGGATGAAAGAGACCATCACAGAGAGGACTGGGTCCCTTGTTAGTAATTAGGTGTCAGAAGTGGCCATCAAAGGAGAAGTTGGTGGACTGATTTGGGAATTGTCACCATGTGTTTTAAAGGGATGTATATACTGTATTCATCCAGAGTCTCATCTAACCTCAGCTATCTTAAGCTGAGCAAACTAATGATGAAGGGAAGGCAGCGCTCTCTTTATTTTTTGTGATTACGCACACTCATACACGCGTGTGCGTGGATGAAGAAGGTGTGTGGGTGGTGGAGCATGGCTGAATTATCCAGGCTTATTCCAGACGTCTCCAAAGATTCAGTGGGATGGAATTGATTCAAGGGCGCTTCAATTGTAATACAGAGATGAATCTCAACAGTACCAAAGAGATAAGGATTAATACGCCTCCTCTCCCTTTCTTTATACCATCAATGTGCATCCACTCCATAATGCTTACTGCTTTTCTTATTCATCTCTCTTTTTTCTTTCAATTGCTTCATTTATGTTACTTTTAATTACTTTCTTTTAGTAATGATCCATATTCACTGCGCGTATAGTACCAGCTCCTTGGCCCTTTTTTATTATTAGAGTACTTATAACTTACATAAGTAGTCTATAATCAGTGAAATTATATTCATTGATTTTGACTATGAGCATTTTGTCCATATACTGATGATAAAAATTGTGCAGTGCATTGTAGTGTCAAGGCTTAATAATCACAATTTTTATCATTTATTTTTGCATCTCAAAGATCTGGGTTAGTAAGCCAAATGTTTCAAAGGTTCAAACTCTGGTAGGAATGATTTATAAGGTTCAGTGGTGAACGCAGAAGCAGTAGTTCTCCCGTTGGTCCAGGGTGACCATATTTGTAATAAGCATATTTTTAGTATGAAAGTGTCTGCTACCCTTCCCTATTATGATTTGTTTTGAGTGATTCAGACAAAAGTGCTAATTGCAGTACTTTTGTGTTTGTTTGGTCTTGTGTTCTCTTATTTTGCTACAGTATGTGCTGCTTTTAAAGTAGTTTACCATTGAATTGAAAATAAAACATTTTGCCAGTTTTGAGGAGTTGCACTGGAGACCAGTATTACCAGGTGTAAACAATAATTGTCTCAACTGACCTTTTGTGATCTGATTACCCAAGACAGATCTTAATACAAGGGTAAAAAGCCTTATTAAAATTGGGTTTACTCACTGTACATCTTTCTTTTCTTTCTCTGTTTTCCCTCTTACAGTGTGCAGAGTATAAAGAGAAGGCATCAGTTCTGGAAAATAAGCCAGCGGGAACATTTGTGCTGCAGGTCCATGCAGATGATGCTGATGAAGGAGCCAATGGAAAAGTCACATATGGTTTTATGCATAAAGACAGCACTGTTCCTGCCTTCAGCATTGATCCAGAAACAGGTAACTGTCGTTGAAATAGTCACATTTAGTTACTTTTGTTTTTCACACAACCTTTTTAATGTCTCATTAAGCACTCTCTTGTAATGTCATGCATTCACTGTTGACTATTTCACTTTCTCTCCCTCTCTTTCTCTCTTGCAAGGAAATGTAAGCCTTGAAGTATTTTCATGAATTCAAAGTTGAGTTTAATTCACTTTAATCATAGGCTTTCAAAACGTGCGAACTCTCAAAGGAAGAGAAAAGACAGCATTTAAATGTGTCGTCTCAAGACCCCTTTTTAAAGAAATGGAATGCTTTATGAAATGTAACTGTTCATTGGACATCAATCAGTGTGTCTTTTATAGAGGAGAATAAAGAGAGAAAATAGGAATGGATTGCAGTGGGTGAAACGTGAGGCACATTTGCAATGACTTCTTAAATGCAAATGGGGAGCTGTAGAGAGATTTGACTCTTTGAACTCGAGCACAAAAAATGAAGGAATATTTTGCACAAATCTGCTGTGCATCTAAAAAATGTTGTTTGATTGGTTTCAAAAGATAATTTAATTCCTTTTATATACGATTAAATAGAGATATGACCTTACTGTGGACAACAAAATTGAATTATCTGTAGTACTGTGAATATATGTATTAGAATCAGATGAACTATCAGTGAACAGAAGCTCAGTGGTAACAGAGGTACTTTTTCAGGTGTTATCGTAACTGCTATGACGTTTGATCGGGAGAGGCAGAGAGAGTATGCAGTAACAGTGACGGCCACGGACCAAGCGGCGGACCCCCTCATAGGCATCTGCCAGCTCAACATTCTTATCCTCGACGAGAATGACAATAGCCCGAAATTTGAGAACTTGCGCTACGAATGTGAGCAATGACCAACTTTTTAACATTTTTCATACCTGATGGGTTATACAAATAAGTATAGGCATTAAGTGTAGTTAAATATCCATGCTGATCCAATTTGCTTTTAATAGTTTCCTAACCAGGTGCTGTGCACATCAAACACGGAAATGAGGCGAGATGTGACAGTCAAACATAAAACACAACCAATTAGAGGCTGAAGAGTGTAAAACTAAAACACATGTCTTACATTTTCAAGCTTATGCAGAATATATGCTTTTTATGATTTTCCATATGGTGCTTGATGGATTAATCACACAGTGTCTGTTGCATAAACGCAGCCAATAAACTTAAAAGATGCAAAAAGTTATAAAGACATCATAAATTGAATCCATATGGATCAAATGGATTCATCAAAATCTTGTGTAAAGATATGATCACTTAATATGATCAACAGATTTCATTTCGAATTTTATTTGCATATAAACACAAGTAGAGCCAAAGTTGAGGAGTAAATAGTTACATGTAGCAGAATTACGCAACATAATTACAAAATAAGTGCAACTTTTATCAGTTACAGTTACTAAGAAAAAAAAGTGTTATTAATTAAATTACAGTCAGTTACTTTGTGTTGTGAATATTTTCACACACATGCAGATTTGATTGATTTCTTTCCCAAATTGCATTCACTACAAAGAATTATGAGAGACCAATGTTTCAGGAATTTAGAACAAATAATACTACACATGCTTATTCGATAACTGTTTTATTTGGGTTTATGTATGTGCTTAATTTTTTAAGATTAACCTTTTTTTTTAAGCATTATTATATGCCAGTATGCAAATATTTGCTTTCCAAAAACACATTTCCAAACCATAACTTATGATTTTAAATCTGTATTTAACCACAGAACAAGTTTTAAAGTAAAAAGAGGTGCTAAAGTCTGATTTTGTGGTGGCTGTGTTTAAAATTGAATTATTACAATCTTAATTCAAGTGAAGAAGGATTTTGAAAGTCTGACAGTTATCAGTTTTGGGTACTACTGTAATGTTAACCCCGTCTGATTTAATTTAGAAGAGTAATCAAATGTAATCAGTTACATTAATAAGGTTACTGAAATAGTTACACCACTTACATTTTAAATAGGGAAACTCTTAATCTTTCATCTATTACATTTGCGAAGTAAACTTCCCAACTGGATAGAATAAAACTCTTAACATAAAGGGAATTGTCACTTTACCATATCAAATCAGGATGGGACACAGTGTTATACTGGTTTGTGTTGATTTAGTCTGTTTTTAATTAGTGAACCAACTTGGCAATCACTGCAAACTTCTGTCAACTGTTCAAAAAGTCATTTTCCTCACACTGCAACTCTACATCACAGAACTATATATCAAACTGATTTAGAAATGAATTTATTTTGGTTAAGAGTTTTCAAAGTATCTTGCCCTTTGCAATTTCACAGATAGGATCAGAGGATATGATAGTTATCAAAGCTTTTCATCTAATTATGCACCAGCAGGAGAGTGTTTCCAGTGCATGTTAAATAATCAAAGCCTTCCCTCTAACAGACTTCTTACGCGAAGACACCATGATCGGGACCAGTTTTCTGCGAGTGGCTGCACATGATGATGATTATAGCACTAACGCGGCCATCACTTACTCCATGTCCGAAGAGCAGCCAGAGTATCTGCGAGTCAATCCACTCACTGGTTGGATCTACGTAAACCAGCCAATCTCGCAGGTCAGTCCTGCTCCAAACAGCCAAGTGGAGTCCTGTGAAATGCTGAGTTCATCTGTATGTGTGGATGCTGCGTGCAGTCGCAAAGTTGCATTTTAAAAAGCAAGTTTCAGACTTGAACTTTCTCAAGTATAGTTTCCAGCCTTCATAAAGGGCAGGAGTTCGAGGTTTGTGGAAACAGATCCAAAATTGCACTTGCAGCATGAATATTGTATAGTTCGTGTGTGAGTTTTAAGTTTTAAGATGCAGCGGTGTGAATGATTTAGCAGGTCCACAACAGTTTCTCACAGCTCTCCGCTCAGATGATTGATTGGGTGGTAACAAGGTCTTTTACAGATTCTGTCTGGTTTTGTAAAGTTGGTGACAGAAATAACCTCAGAGAGAAGTACAAAAGACTTGTTTAAGCATTAATAGTGATTATTGATGGGGTGTTTGTGTGTGTGAGTAGGTGGTGAGGTTTGAAAGCCACTGATATCGGACCACCTTTGACAAGAGACCTTTGTAAAACTGTTGCTATGACTACCAAGGTCTTGTGTCGGCTGGTGTTTATGGTTGAGGCTTGAGCGTTTGTATATGTTCTTTGTGCGATTACGGAGGGTGGGTGAAAATTGTTTAGCCGTCATTTCACATCATTCGACATGTAGACAGCCTGCTATACGAAGCAGAATGCCGTGAACGCAGACAGCATCGGTGATTTTGCTGATAAGCCAAGGCATCTGCAGTGAGACGACAGTGAATACAGTGATGTATCTATCTGTTGTGTTGATACACTTGACACAGATCCATTTAAAAAGTCATCCTTGGCGTATTGCTTAAAAAAAAAAACATGAAAATCTGACTTGTCATATTTATGTGCTATAATGTGCATTTGCCAACCCAGAAAACATGCTGAAAAAAAAAACTACATCAACCCAGTACATTTTCTTTCAGTAAGCCTTTCTCTGCAATCCACTCAGATTTCACTCCCCCCGTAATGTAGAAAGGGGGTCTTAATCTTAAACCACCCCTTAATCTTCAAGTTTCCACCCACGGCAAAGCATGCTAACTGCTCTGTCTTTGGCTGCACAGACGAGCACAGGACACTATTTAGACTCCCAGCCTCAGAGGAGACAAGAGAGCAGTGGATTTATTGATTTTTTTACTGTGTATTACGCTGCTGCTTCAAAGATCTAATATAAACATGCGATTTCTTTCCCAGCTGTGTACCTTCAGAGACATAACCGACTGTTTTTGTAACTCGTGTGTGTTTTTAACGTAAACTTGTGTATTTAACAGTTTATGCGTGCAGTTTTGTATGAGGATTTATTAGTATTCTGTTATATATATATAATGACATTTCTCTAATATTTTGTAAAAGCTTTTCTTTCATTTTTTTTTTTAATATTCAAATATTTCCCCCTGAGCTCCAGTTTGAAAACCATTGTCCTAGTACATTTTCCAATTTTCAGCCTTAAATAGTTTTTGACGCCTCAATAATTGTGTTGGATTGTTTCCAGAGGACCTACATCAGCAGGCAGATCATCGCTACAGATGGAGGGAATCGGAGCAGTTCGGTCGAGCTGGCAGTCACTATCACCAACGTGAAGAACCAGCCTCCACAGTGGGAGAAGGACAAATATGAGGTCGTCATACCTGAAAACACAGTCAGAGACACTCCAGTTGTGGTATGCACTTAACATAAAGCTAAACACTTATAAACTACTAGATCTCTGCAGATATGTTAATTATGTAGATGTATGCCTGCTTTTAACTGCACTTTATGACAAGATCAGAGTCATACAGTATAACAAACAGTGACTGTCAGTGATCCACAGATATTCATTACATAAAGATGTCAATTTCACTTGTGCTAAATATACTGTGAATGAAGGACCGTAAACCGAAAGGCAAAACAAACATACAGCTTCTGCTAAGTGATTTATTACTTTGGCTTTTGAAGCACACCTGTGAGGCACTCCATTAATGAGCGTGTCTTTCATGTGTGCATTGAAGGAATGCTATGATGGATGTGGATAAGTTTTAATCCCACAATAAGGTTCTGGGTATTCCTTGAGGGGCTTGAGTTCCCAGACACTGTCGGCTTTACTGTCATGTACTGGCAGTTACAACTGACAGTCTGTGCTTTCTGCTCGACCACACAGTCTTCACACAGCCTGTCACAAATCCACAAGTACACAAAGGCACACATATACACACTCCATTTAAACTAATGGTAAGATGCTGCAAGATTCAAGTCCTCACTTCGAGCTGCGTTTCTCCAGCCCTGCCATGAATCATCTGATCCTTCGCTTCACATTTTAAGAACGTTGCTTCATTACATTCACTATTTAGGAAGTCAGCCAATCGCTGAGTCACTGGATAATGTATGGACAATTCCCTTTTTTTCCCCCGTTTCATTTGGTTACAAATGCACTGAAAGCAATAATTTGCAGAATTTCCTGGAATACATTTATTGCCATTAAGACCATTATTGATGCAGATGAGCACTTCATGAAGAGCAGCATAAATAAACAGGGCGAGGAGGAACAAAGGGCCAAAAAGGAAAATAAATAAAAGGCAAAAATAGAGAACTGCACAGAAATAGTGCTTTGCTTTTCTCCTTCTAATTGCTCTTGTGTTAAACGTTGTTTGTGTTCTTGCTGGTATAGAAGTAATTGAGCTTATTTAATTGATCTGTTGTGCTGATCTCCTTACACTTGCCCCATTAACAGAGATTCACATCTGTTATATTTAAAGACAGAGACTAAATTCTCCTAGGGCAGAAAGAGAAGTCTTTGATGTTGAACCTGATAAACCTGCAGTGTTCAGATGTGTCTTGTTTATAACATTGCTTCTCTTTTTTAAATTTTTTTATAGCACTTTAGCTATATGAATATTATATACAGTATGAACGAGTTTGGGGTTGGCAGGATTTGCATTTATTTGATCAAACATACAGTAAAAACTAATATTGCACTATAGTTAAGCCATTAACAGTAATACAGTTTTAATATGCCAATTTGGTGGTCAGCAAAACATTTGTATTTGGAAACTGATCAGTTCTGATCAATTCTGTGCTGTATAAAAGTATTAATTTCTTTCAATAAAATGACAATCATACTGACCCCAAACTTTTGTATGGTAGTGTATATATATATATATATATATATATATATATATATATATATATATATTAAACAATTTCCTCCTGGCAGACTATCAAGGCCACTTCTCCGCTGGGTGATCCGAGGGTGACTTATAACTTGGAGGATGGATTGGTTCCAGAAAGCAACATGCCTGTTCGTTTCTACCTAACCCCGAATCGTGAAGATGGCTCTGCCTCTATACTTGTCGCAGAACCCTTGGACTATGAGACCACCCGCAACTTCATGCTTAGGGTTCGGGCTCAGAACGTGGCTCCTGTTCCCCTGGCGGCCTTCACTACTGTTCACATAAACATCACAGGTAAAGGACATCTACATGACCTGGCACAGCAAAAACAGGTTTAGAGGTTGTCATGAGAAAAATTTTACATTTATTATTGACTGTGTTTCCCTATCTGTGCGGTCTCTTATGCAGCCTAATAATCCAACTGACCCTATAGCTCAACCAGAATGACAAACCATCATGTAACTTTTAAAATAACTCAATCCAATTGAAAAGAATTGGTGCTGATCTTATATAAACCGAGTTACTTCCTTGTAAACCTTGTATGAACCCAGATTTAAAAGTATGCACAGGCAGTACAGTGAAGGACAACTCTTTGCATGCAGTTGGCTTTGATGTAACTCAATGTATATAAATACAAAATTTGGATTATAATAATATGCAGAGTCTAGCCTTAACTTGAAAAGCAGCTCTTTGCATGTGCAAATGGATATTTTCAGCAAATTGTGGAACTTAGTGTGCATGTAAATATTACATTTAGAGAATTTAAATTTGGATTGAATTGATTCAAATGATCAGAGATCTGTGCATGTAGTCACTGTAGTGCTTGTTTACAAACCATTTACATTTATAGTTTTAGCAGGCGCTTTCTTATTACAGCAATTTACGAGAAAGTGTCCTTATATCTACACTTTAATCACATTTAAAATGACAGCTTTTAATCAGTTTCTTGTTTGAATTCCAGTTCCTTGTCTTTACACTCGTTAATTTCTTTTTATAATCCATTCACGCTCTTAAACTCTGATTATTGCAGATTGCATCCTATAGCCTGGACTCTTTAATAGCTTTTATTTCATCCCACCCTGTCTGTTCGCCTCTACTTAAGCATTCCTCTGTGTTCGTCTCTTCCACCGTAGGAAGTCTCTGTACTTCCCCTGTAATTTACAGAGTTTGCCCTGCAGTGTTAATCTGGCTCTCTCTTCATGGATGAATCTTCCCTAGTTGTGACTGCTCCATAATTCTGATCCAGTTACAGTACTTAAAATATGTATGTTAATACATCTGGGGTGGTAGGAGAACATTGGCACCTGATCAGGATCGGTTTTGTGAGCTGAAGGGTAACATCTTCATGGGAAACTCTCTATCGTTCAGCATAATCCACAGACAAATAATTCATCTTTTCTGTTGCTTTTGACTTATTTACGCAGTGCTTCTTTCTCCATTTAAGAGTACAGCCAGTGCCACGTTCAAAAGAGGGAGAGAGAGAGAGGCAGAGTGAAACGAGGGAGTGCTAGAAGGAGGAGGTCGTAATGGATTTGGCCTTCCTGTTTAATTCATGGTTTACGGCTTTGGCTGATAGAAAATTAAAACCTGAAAGTACATCAGATGGTGATTAGTGTCTGGAATCCATTGAACCCATTAAAGATCTTACCCTAAATTCCAATGTCCTCATGTCTCTTCTAGGACTGAGAGCAGCACATTTTAGGAGACTAGGCTTGGTATTCATTTCCTCTTGAACACACTAAATCCACTAATGTAATAAGGCTTAGTTAAGACATAATGTCAGAGTTAAGATAAGTCAGATTTGTTTCTGATGGAAAGCCAGAGTTTTAACTTCCCTCAAGCTACCTGAGATATTTCTGCGTCTTCATGGTCAGGGGGGGGGCTGAAACTCCACAAAAGAGGTCGAACTGATACTTTAATGCTGGAAACAAGGAACAAATTTTGATTCACATCAATAATGTCTTGTTAAAACTGTAAGTATTTACTCTAATGTGCACCAAGGCCACATTAGTCATTTTCTCTGAATGGCAGTGAGCCCTATATATATATATATATATATATATATATATATATATATATATATATATATATATATATATATATATATATACATATGTGTGTGTGTGTGTATTCCTTATGCAACAACCAAATAAAACTGCTGAAAATATTAATGACTGTTTGCTGTTGACAGATGTCAATGACAACGTTCCATTCTTCACCTCCTCCATATACGAGGCATCTGTGACAGAAGGGGCGGAAATTGGGACTCTAGTTCTCCAAGTCTCAGCCAATGATCTTGACCTGGGACTGAATGGAAAGGTATGAACTAGCGATTCACTCAGTCGACACCCATTTGTAAATATAATCTATTATACAATATAAAATACATAGAGTACACTATGTTAAGCAATAAGATCTGTAAAATTCAAAGAACATCTGTGATATAGCCACACTTTGAATGAGGATGAATAGAATAATCTTTATTCTGTATCTCACGATGACCTCCAAAACACACGTATTTATTCCGATAAAACCCTGGCTACTTTTTTTCGGAATTATATGTTATATTTCAGTAGGAAGGCAAACATGTCTATAGCTCTAAGAATTCATTATTTCATAAATAAATATGTCATATGTACTGCAAACATTCAGATAAATATCACTTATATTTTTAATTAATTATTTCAAGAATGATATGCAGTCTTTTGTTCTATTCTATATATCATTCCACTGTTCAAAAGTGTTTTTTTTTGTTTGTTTTAGTTTTTTTTTTTTCTAAATGGTTTTGAATAAGTCTCTTATGCTTAACAAGACTGCATTTATTTGAACAAAACTAATATTGTGAAATATTGTGCTATCACTTTGGCTACTTCATGTTTTTTATTTTTTATTTATTGTAATTTTTGTGGAGACTGATACATTTTCTAAGATCCTTCAATGAATAGAAAGTTTAAAAGAACAGCATTTATTTAAAAAAAAAAAACTCATAGTGGTCACTTGATCAATGCTGTGTCCTTGCTACATAAACGTGTAAAATAAATAAATAAATAAATAAATAAAACAACGCAACAACAAAACATTGCAGACTCCAAGCATCTGAGTATGTGTCTGTCGTACTATTAGCTGATAGTGAATATGTTTGTGAAATCATTATTCTTGAGCCATGCTGTGGACCCTGGTTTCGAAGCTTGTGATTAAATGCCCCTGTCTCTGTGCTCAACTCTATCTGTTGAGGGGCCTTTCAACGGGCCTCTGAATTACAAATTCCATGCAATGGAACAATAATGAGTACCATTTGTGGGTGTGAATGCTAATATAATTTTTTCTCCTACAAAATACCCCCCTCACACACAGCCCCTTGTGTGCCAGATGGGGTTTGCTGTGTGTTTTGTTATCCTGACCCCGAATCATTTTATTAAGCCGTTTTCATTTAATTCAGCCTCTTTACTTGTGTTCTCGGCTCTAATGCGGCCGGCAGGGCATCATATAATACTCACGCCATGCTGGTTTACTGTGGCCGTTCAGAACAGCTTGTCTGATAATTGTTGTTTGGGGCTTGTTGAAACAGCAGTTGGCACCTCTTCATCAATTCAACAGTACTGGCTATCTAGATTAGCTTCATTATTCTTAACTTGAATGGCCTTGATTTCTGCTTTACCTGCTGGGAAATTGCCAATGTGTGTTACTGGCAGAACACGCAACAGGAGGTCTCAGCTTCAGGTCAGAGCGCTTGGTGAATAAATTATGTAGAGAATGCTGGATTGTTTAATTACATGTGATTAGATGAGGTGGAGCAGTCTTAAGCACACATATACACACAGGAAGACCAGTATTAATTGTTGATGCATTTTCAAACAACCCTGTTAAATGTTCTGTGACAGGTTTGACACTATTTCTCCTCTGTATGTCATTTCTTTTTGCCAATTTCCTTTTTATTGTGTCTCAGATCTCATACTCTCTACTTAATGACCGTAGTGGAGACTATCAGTACTTCCGCATTGATCCTGAGCTGGGCACCATCTACACAGAGGCTGTGTTTGATCGAGAAACCAAGGGATCCTACCTTTTGGAAGTGAAGTCAGTAGATGGCTGGGAATCGGCCAGGCCAGGGAAGCACGGACAGCCCAACTCAGGTACAGTGAGCCTAATGTGACACCTTATATGAAAGCAGAGTTAAGGCCTTTTCACACTGATTGTGAAAATTCGTTGAAAATGTTTGGCGTAATGATACTTTTACATCTAAACCATAAATCCATCTCTAGATGGATAGATATTGCTCTATTCAGACCAGGCGCGAAAAAGCAAGGATTTTTTTCGTCCTTTGTGTCGATTATTTCCCCCCATGTCCGGAGCAGATGAACACTGAACAAGAGAAATCAGGAAGAGGGAAGAGAGTGGATCTTGTTATTTACATTTACATTTATTCATTTAGCAGACGCTTTTATCCAAAGCGACTTACAGATGAGGACAGTGGAAGCAATCAAAGTGGAAAAAATCAAAATCTTCAATTCTTGAAGATGGCTAATGACTCAGCTGCTCGGATTGTGTTGGGGAGGTCATTCCACCAGGAGGGAACATTTAATTTAAAAGTCCGTAAAAGTGACTTTGTGCTTCTTTGGGATGGTACAATCAAGCGACGTTCACTTGCAGAACGCAAGCTTCTAGAGGGCACATAAGTCTGAAGTAACAAATTTAGGTAAATGGGTGCAGAGCCAGTGGTAGTTTTGTAGGCAAACATTGATGCCTTGAATTTTATGCGAGCAGCTATTGGAAGCCAGTGCAAATTGATAAACAGAGGTGTGACGTGTATTCTTTTTGGCTCATTAAAAATTAATCTTGCTGCCGCGTTCTGAATTAATTGTAAAGGTTTGATAGAATTGGCTGGAAGACCTGCCAAGAGGGCATTGCAATAGTCCAGCCTGGACAGAACAAGAGCTTGAACAAGGAGTTGTGCTGCATGTTTCGAAAGAAAGGGCTTGATCTTCTTGATGTTGAATAAAGCAAATCTGCAGGATCGGACAGTTTTAGCAATGTGGTCTGAGAAAGTCAGCTGATCATCAATCATAACTCCAAGGCTTCTAGCTGTTTTTGAATGAGTTATGGTTGATGTGCCTAACTTGATGGTGAAATTGTGATGAAACGATGGGTTTGCTGGAATCACAAGCAGTTCTGTCTTGGCAAGGTTGAGTTGAAGGTGGTGGTCCATCATCCAGGAAGAAATGTCTGTTAGACAAGCTGAGATGCGAATAGCAACCGTCGGATCATCAGGATAGAATGAGAGGTAGAGTTGAGTGTCATCAGCATAGCAGTGGTATGAAAAGCCATGTTTCTGAATGACAGAACCTAATGATGCCATGTAGACAGAGAAGAGAAGTGGTCCAAGAACTGAGCCCTGAGGCACCCCAGTAGTTAGATGTTGTGACTTGGACACCTCACCTCTCCAAGATACTTTGAAGGACCTATCTGATAGGTAGGACTCAAACCATTGAAGTGTGGTTCCTGAGATGCCTTTTGCCAGTAGGGTTGATAGGAGGATCTGGTGGTTAACCGTGTCAAAAGCAGCGGACAGATCAAGCAGGATTATCATTATTATCAGGATTATTATTGTTATCATTGCTATCTGAGAACAGATTTATTCTCACATGTTCTTTATACAGAATATCATTTCTGTTAATTTCCCACTGACATTTTCTTTCACTTGCAGAGAGTTAAAAAAGTCACTCTAGATCTGTTAGTCATGTGATAATATCTCCTGCCATTATGTATGAAAAAAATTGGAATACATTTTTTCCTATACATGAAATACGAAAGCAAATATTTTCTGTATGTTTTACGCAGCTCATGATATTTAGAATAACAAAATAAAGATGTTTATGACAAATGAGAAGTAGGTATTGTGTTCAATCCATTAAAAAAACATACAAAGAGTGCATGTCTGCCTATTATAGAATAAAAAAATCCACTCAATCAAAAAATTATAGTTTAAAGTGGGTTTTAAGCAAAAACATAAATAATCATATACACTTTTTAAAGTGTAGCTTATTGCTAATTGTACCTTTATTTATATTTTAAGATGTATTCTTGTGAGCATTATAGTGTTTCTGGTGTAGAACCAAATGTTTTATTTATCTTAATTTAATGCTGTATACACAGTTCATCCGCGATTCGCAGGGTTTTTTTCATTGTGCTCAGTGTGAAGCGGATTTTAATTATAACACCAAAACTCGGGGTCAATTGTAACATCAATGAAACATGTTATACATTACTCCAAGCTATTTTTTTGTTTTCTTTAAACTTCAGTATGCCTAGTTCTTGGAAGAGAAAGAAAAACCGAAGGGTGTCTCTAAATGTGCATGGGTTAAAAATACCACAGAAATTTTTTAAATGATTAAAAAAAAATTTAAATGGTGGCAGAAAATGCCCCCGGATGAGTTATTGTCTTCATATTTATCATATATGACATAGTTAAGCAATATAAATGTAAGCTGTTTTTTGTAAAACATTATTTTATACCACAGTTCAATACACAAGATGTTAATGGTAACACTTTCTATGAAGCCCATATTTATAATACATTATAATGGTATTCTTAAGGCATTGTTTTGCAAAGGCAAACATATAATATGTTATGTTGATTCATGATTAATAATAACAACAATTATAATACATCATAATACTTATGTATTTGCGGTTATAAGTTTGAGTATGATTATTTATAACACACAATGAACACCATATTAAATCTACTTTATTTACAGTATAATGGACTGTATCATATCTTGACATTGTTTATTTTAGATCTGCACAGTATCTTACTACAGCTTGTAAGTGGTTAGATGTTGAGTGTTTCCTGTGGAGCTAATGTTAATTAATTGATGTGAGTTTAAAGGCGCAATATGTAATTTTTCTGCTTTAAAAATAGCAGATATCACTATATCTATGTTATATATATTTTTTAAGTTGTGTACTTACATTATCCCGAAAGTTTCCACGAACTTTCAAATCCAGAGAAAATTATAGTTTAATTAGAAGACACGGCACGTTTCTTTATTTCCGTTTTGTCGCCCGTCTATGGCGTCATATAAACTTTGACCCCTCTAGTTTATCTAACTTCCTGCGGAACCGCCAAATACAAAGGTGAACAGAAGCAAAGATGAGACGAAGAAGAAAAAGTAGTAGCTAGTCTTGATCGAGACTATTATATTTTATATTTATATTGTTTATATTCGTATTTATACTTCAATCAATAACTTAGTTATGGATCATGATTATGCTTTGCCTGCACGTTCTGTGAAGCGCAAACGTACGGGTGAAATAAATGACCTGAGAAGGTTTTGGGACAAGAGAACAAACAAGACACGGGTAAATATTGGAGTTGCATTTCCAATATAGAGAGAGCTTCGTGACAAGCTGAAACTACAGAGAGATGTTTGCATTCTAATAAACAGGTATGCATCCATTCAGCTAACTGTATCTATCCGTATATTTTGTGAAACGATGATGTCTTGTGTAAAACGCAGACGGACTAGCTCTCATGTAGAGTATAATGTAAATCTACATGTGTTCTATATCTAGCTGGATAAAGTAGCTTTTTTAGCATATATTGTGTTTTATACATATATTACTACTAGCTAGATGGAATATTTATTTGATAGGGGTCTGATAATTCATATATCTCTCCGTTCGAAAAGACGTGATTGTCAAAATACTAGGCTGCTGCTGCTGTAGGTGAAGGGAGACGGCTGACAGACCAGGCTCTTGTCTTCATGACAACAATATCTATACTTCATGTTGAACATAAATATAAAGCCTACTGATAAAGGACACCGTCAACAGTATTGACGGCAAAATAGACGATGTTTGACAGGTGCAATATTTGAAAATCGATAATTATTTATTTATTTTTTAAATTACATTTATATCTGAATTTATGTCAACCTATAGACTTCAAACATCAAAATGTCATGAATTAATATGTATTTGTGTACAAAATTACATATAAACATATTTTCCTATTATATTTTGCCTGGAAACGGTTCCAACACGCGTGCATGTCGCGTGAAAAATAGGCATCGGTTCTATTTCTAGCAAGCACGCGTTTTTCGCGCGCCTTGAGCCGGGCCTGAGACACGCGTCTCACGCAGGCAGTCTGCAAGCTCTAACCTATTAACATGGGAGCCGAATTAAAAACTGACACGCCACGCAGCTGAGGCGCTTGCACCACGCATCCAGTGTGTCGCCGGACTCAGTTAAAATGAGTGAGGAATGTGGGGAGCGACAGAGCACGGGTTCCAATGAACAACAACTCCCATGAGCCTACGCTCTTTCCCGACGTCATCAAAGTATGTCTTATGTTATTATTTTGATTGATGACCCCTGGTGGCCAAAAATTCCATACTGTGCGTTTAATACTCCAACTGAAAAAATTCAATGTTTTGTATGGTTTCATTTTATATTGATTGTCCCCTTAATCAGTCGACTATAAGCAGCTTTGCAACTACATGCCAACTAATATGCTCAAGAAGAATTGTAGTTGATGTACTTGCAAAGACACTTATAGTCAGTTTATCTGTTGGTTGACCGTCAAAATAAAGTGTCAGCATATATTTACAGTAGCAGACAATACTTTAATGACTGCTGGTTGAAATGTAGTTGCAGAGTTACTTATCAACAGCTGTCTAAAGGGTACCATCAAAATAATCAAACTGATATTAGAATAAAAATATTTCAAATAAAATGTGTCATATTTCACATTCATCTGATCTGATATCTGATCATATGGCTGTTTAAGAGAAAAAATATATTATTATTAATATTACTACTTATAAGTGGTCTTTGAACGCTTTTAGTAAAGTAGCATCAGAAAAATGGCAAGATATGAGACTTATAACTAGTGGTGGGCCGTTATCGGCGTTAACGTGCTGCGTTAACGTGAGACTCTTATCGGGCGATAAAAAAAATATCGCCGTTAACCATTCTCAAAGTTGGGTTGGGAGCTGGGTCTATACTAAGCAAGCTATGATGACTTTCACCTTGATATTTTATATAACCGACTGGCTGAGGCCAGCCTAAAAAGATGCTCAGGACAGTAGACGGGCCACTGCTGCGCATCGTCACGAAAGCTTATCTTTTTCACGTGTTTTTAAGCCTAACCGCTTGTCGATTTAAACATTAAAGCATCCAAAAACAAGACGCGGAAAAGCTGAACAGAGTAGCTTGTTACTCGCGCGCTGTGTTCGGTGCGCACGAGAGAGATCGAGAGACGCGTATCACGGACAGCGACACTGAACCGAGCTCTCTTCTGCGAAGTTCTCCTTGAAGTAGTACTCGGTTACTAAACGTAACCTCGGTTCTCTCTAGAAGAGCGAACGAGTACTGCGTCTTAGCTAAGACACTACGGGAAAAGTCTCTTTTCACGAAATACTGAAGCAAAAAAGTATCCTTAATTTTGTATTTTTGTAAAGCGCATTTGCAGCAGTACACAGCCATAGGCGAGACGGCTCTTTCGCTCATTGGCTTGTTCTGCGGCAACTGCACAGCCTATCGAGCGCAGGCTGATGCAACATCAGACCAATAAGGGCACTTCGCGCCCTTCTTGCCACTTCCCGCCGAAACGGGTGTGGCCCAACCTATAAAAGGAGCTCGAAAAGGCTGACTCACCTGATTTATTTCATCGCCGAAGCGAACCAGAGTGAATCGTACTCGTTCGCTCTTCTAGAGAGAACCGAGGTTACGTTTAGTAACCGAGTACGTTCTCTTACGAGAGCTCTCTCGTACTGCGTCTTAGCTAAGACGCTACGGGAACCCAATGTAAAACGCCGTGCGCGCAGGGATCACACACCAATAAACCTGAAGCAACGCCCAGGATTTACAGTGCACAGTCACCTGAGGGACTCACAGAGAGTCCAGGACAGGAAGGGGGGAAGCCCTCCGTCCCATATCTAGCAACATCCGTAGATGCGGCAATATGACATCACACAGCCGAGGCAAGGCCTGACCAATGTGGCAATGCGGGTCTTACGCAATACTGCCCATATAACAGTCGGCAGCGCATAACGCTCACGAACTCAGAGTTCCCCTCAGGGCCCTGATTCGACTATACCGACAGCAGCCTTGCTTGCAAGGTGGGAACCTCCAGGTTATAGAAGCTGATAAATGTAGACGGCGAGGCCCAACCTGCCACCATACATATATCCTGCAAGGAGATCCCTCGCCCACGACGAGGCGACGCCCCTTGTGGAGTGTGCTCTGACGCCCAGCGGGCACTGAAGGCCCCTGGAAGCGTAAGCTAACGCTATAGCGTCAACTATCCACCTCACAACTAAGGGGTGAACATCCTCGAGCTGTGCACCAGCTGGAGAACACCGACCACTTCGAGGCATACAGACGTTGTGTCAAAGGAGTTCTAGCCTGAGTGATGGTATTTAGCACTCCCACTGCGAGATCAGCGGGCAACCGTTGAGCGCCCACACATGGAGGGACCACAACTCCGGTTGAGGGTGCCAAATCGAACCCCTGGCCTGCGAGAGGAGGTCCCTCCTCAACGGTAATGGCCACGGGGCGACATCTGCTAACTGCATCAAATCTGGGAACCATGGCTGGTTCTTCCAAAGAGGTGCTACAAGCAATATTGAACATCTCGTTTCTCTCACCTGTTCTATCACCTGTGGAAGGAGGGAGACAGGAGGGAAAGCATAAAGCGGGCAGCACGGCCATTTCCGTGACAGCGCGCTTTCGTTCTTGGAAAAGAACGCGGGGCAGTGAGCGTTTTCGTGGGACTCGAAGAGGTCCACCTCCGCCCTGCCAAATCTCTCCCACAACAGCCGGACTGTTTGCGGGTGTAGAGACCATTCGCCCGTAGGAACATTGCCTCTGGACAGCCTGTCTGGACCCAGATTCTGTAGCCCAGGCACATGCACTGCCCTCAGCGAACGCACGTTGCGCTGAGCCCAAACCAGGAGGCGTTCCACCAGCCTGTACAGGTTTCGGGACCCGAGACCGCCCTGGCGATTTATGTAGGACACCACAGACATGTTGTCCGAACGGACTAAGACGTGGTGGTCCTTGATTTGGGGACAAAAGCGCATCAGCGTGTTCTCCACTGCCAGCATTTCCAGACAGTTGATATGATGGAGCTTTTCCCGTTCTGACCACAGGCCAAAGGACGGTCTGCCCTCGAGCAGCGCTCCCCATCCCGAAGTGGAGGCGTCCGTCGACACCATCTTCACATTCGGGGAAGTCCCCAGGCTTACACCTGATTGGTACCAGCCGTTTGCTCTCCAGGGTTTCAGGGCTGTGACACAGCTCTGATTGACCTTGAGACGCAGTCGGCCAGACACCCATGCTCTGCGAGACACCCGCGCCTTCAGCCAGAGCTGCAGGGGGCGCATGCGGAGCAGGCCCAGCTGCAGAACCGGAGATGCTGAGGCCATGAGGCCCAGCACCTTCTGACAGTGTTTGAGCGAAACGGTCGCGCCGCAGCGGAAAGAACTCACTGCGCGCTGAATGCCCAACGCGCGCTGTGGTGACAGTCGCGCCGTCATGGAACACGAGTTCAGAACTATACCCAAAAACAGAATCGTCTGACTGGGGTTCAGCGAACTCTTCGCCCAATTGACACTGAGACCGAGCTTCTCGAGGTGATCGAGTAAAACGGCCCTGTGCTCCACGAGCTCCGCTCGTGATCGAGCCAGAATCAGCCAGTCGTCCAAATAATTCAGCACTTGCATGCCTCTGAGTCTGGGAGCAGCGAGCGCTACATCCATGCACCTCGTAAACGTACGAGGAGCCGCGGACAAGCCGAACGGCAGGACTGTAAACTGATATGCCTGGCCCTCGAAGGCAAATCTCAAATATCGCCTGTGACTTGACGCTATCTGTACTTGAAAATACGCGTCCTTCAGATCTATTGACATGAACCAGTCCCCTCTGCGAATCTGCGCGAGGCGCTTCCTGGTCGTAAACATTCTGAAACTGCGTTTCATCAATGCCTTGTTCAGCTGTCTTAGATCCAGTATGGGCCTGAGACCCCCGTCTCTCTTGGACACCAGAAAGTATCTGCTGTACAGCCCCCCCCCCTCGCTTTGAGCTCTAGACACAGGCTCTACAGCCCCTTTGCTCAACAGTTTTGATATTTCGGCCCGAAGTATGTGTGCTACTTCTGTTTTGACCGTAGTTTCGACGCGCACTAAAAAGTGTGGAGGGCGTCGAAAAAACTGTAGCGAGTAGCCTCTCTTTATAATGCCTAGCACCCAATCCGAAAACCATGCATCTGCATGAATGGCTAAGGGCTGGATGCGAAGCGCACTCTGTTGACTGGGCAACGGCGGCGCTTGGGTGCGCTGCACCATGGGCGTTACGCCTGTGGCATTTGAGGCGGGGAGCGCGCTGATTACAGCGGGCAGATCGCTCGTCCTCGACCCCATCCCGGTGCTTAACCGATTGGGGGAGGGCTGAGCAGGTCCCGTGGGACTCGTGTTGTCTGCGAGTAACTGTGGGCTGCAAGCGTGCACATTTACCACATTCGACTCGCTGTCTGCCTGGGCAGAGCGTACGTGCATGGGTTTCGCTTTTACAGAAACCACGCGCCGTGTGTGACATAGTGTATGTGGGCACTGAGGAGTGGGCACGTTTACTATGTGGCGCGCGTGACCGATCTGAGTCGATCTTATGTGCGCGAGCCCTGTGTGCAGGGCTGTGCTTACATGTGGAGATGGGCACTGAGGAGTGGGAATCGTCACTACATTTATAGCACCATCGGCCGTGGCCGGACGAACGTGCACGGGTTTCGTTTTTACAGAAACCACATGACGCGTGTGACATAGTGATTGTGGGCACTGAGGAGTGGGCACGTTTACTATGTAGTGCGCGCGATCGACTTGAGTCACTTTTATGGGCGCGAGCCCTGTGTGAAGGGCTGTGCTTACATGTGGAGATGGGCACTGAGCAGTGGGCATCGTCACTACATTTATAGCACCATCGGCCGTGGCCGGGACACCAGAAATTATGCCTTTTTCGGGAATTATCTGGGCAGCCGTGATAACGGTTTCTGTGTGCAGGCAAGCGGGCAACCGCACGGGCTTGCGCATTGCAAAAGACGCTGAAACAGTCACAATCCCTGGAACTGAAACAGCGACGCGCTTAGGTGAGAGTTCGGCCACGGCGACTCGTACACCGGCGCTTTCCTAGGATGGCTTCGGGGCTCTCGGCCTCACCGTAATCCTCTGCCGCGGTCCCCGCGGCGCGGGGCTACGGCCGGTAGAGCGAGAACGGGGGTCTCGAGCTGCTTTGCTGAAGCTGTTGCGATAACGGATTTTGTGTGCAGGCAAGCGGGCAACTGTGCAGAAAACACTGAGACAGTCACAATTCCTGGAACTGAAACAGCGGCGCGCTTGGGTGAGAGCTCGGCCACAGCGGAACTCGTACACCTGCGCTTCGATGAAGCAGCCATCGTGAGTAGTGCAGACGCAGCGTCATGCAGCAGGCTTTAGATGGCAACACCGCTTTCGTCCGCCGTCCAGCAGAGGGCGGACAAAGGTGCGTCGCTATCGCCTGTTCCACCGGCGGAAGTGACTGGTAGTTCCTGTTTTTAGCATCATCCAGTGTGGAGAATGCTAGTGAGACAGCCGAACGAGTTCGCGCTGAATATGGAGCATTCAAAGCCTTTGCCACCTCTTCGTGAAGCTCAGGAAGAAATGAGGCGGGCTTTGAGAAGTGCGCTCATCCGAAAGGAAAATACCATCCAGCCGGGAACGAGAGGGGGGTGCTGGTGCAGACCACTCGCGGCCAAGACTCGTCGCGGCCAGCGCGAGCACTCGCCCCGGCTCCTTCTCGATGTCAGCTCGTCTGCTGGGCTTCTGAGCAGAAGGCGCGAGATCCTCGGAGCTCGCCCAGCCCTCACTGCCCGAAGCTAGCAGAGAGCGCTTGTCCTCTTCCCCCGACGCGGCCCTGAGATCGACTTCCTCGGACGACGTGCTGGCAAACAGCGGGCGCTGCCCATCGGGAAGCGATGCAGGGGGGCCGGTGAAGCAGGGCGAACCGGTGAAGCAGGGCGAACCGGCGAGCTCGGTTGAGCTGAAGACGGTTCCGGAATCCGCTGGAAGCGGCGCTTTTACGGCGCCTCAGCGCAGCGGAGAATGCAGGCTCAGAGAAAAAGGCCAGGCGAGTCCTCAGAGTCACCATGGCAACAGCTCGCAGTGAGGGCATCCGCCGTCAGCGAGCGCTGCATGATCTTCACCCAGGCAGGAGACACAGATGACGTACCGGTCTCCCTCGCTGAGTGGGGCTCTGACGAGCCGCAGGAAGACATGTTAAAAAAGACGCGAGCTCTTTTACGAGTGTGTGTCGCAGGGCGAACACACACACACATAAAGAACAGTTGGATATAACAGAATTGAAAGGATATAGGCGCCGGACAGCGCAGCAGGAACGGCAGTGGAAGGCGGCGAAGGCCAGCAGCTTCAGAATGGCTCGTCCCGCTGATATGCTTCTCAGACGGCGCTTGCTTCCTTCGTGATCCAGCGATGCGTGAGCTTCGCTGAAGAGATGAAAATCAGTTGAGTCAGCCTTTTCGAGCTCCTTTTATAGGTTGGGCCACACCCGTTTCGGCGGGAAGTGGCAAGAAAGCGCCCTAATTGGTCTGATGTTGCATCAGCCTGCGCTCGATAGGCTGTGCAGTTGCCGCAGAACAAGCCAATGAGCGAACGAGCCGTCTCGCCTATGGCTGTGTACTGCTGCAAATGCGCTTTACAAAAGTACAAAATTAAGGATAATTTTTTGCTTAAGTATTTCGTGAAAAGAGACTTTTCCCGTAGCATCTTAGCTAAGACGCAGTACGAGAGAGCTCTCGTAAGAGAACCCTCCTGCACCTGAACGAACAAATACAAATCGCAGTTTGAACAAACAAAAAGATGTGAAAGAGCCCAATTCAGCACCGCGGTGTTCTGGTGTTCAGGGCTCACGCAGAGAAAGGCGTCTCAAAACACTTGAACATCGAATTTGCTTATTTTTGCTTTTGTGCCGACAAATACATACAAAATATGTCAAAATATCCACCTTGGTAATTATGCTCGAAAAAAACTGTGAGTTATTTCTTAAGTGAAAGTAAACAGTTGAGGAAAAAATGGGATGTGTATTATATTGGATGCGTTCATTGTCTCTTAAAGTGACCGCGCCTAATTTAGCTACTGGCTGCTGTAATGTTAATCCAAGAAAATTAAAATTAAAATCATTCACTGCTCTTGACTGAATTACTTTGTAGTTTTAACAGTCAAACCAAAAATTATTCAGACATCAGATATAATTTTTGATATATATATATATATATATATATATATATATATATATATATAGCAAAACTGTAATAATGTGAGAAATGTTGAATGTGTGTGAATAAATGTAGGATTGATTGTATATTTCATTTTTACATTGAAGACTATCCAGTGCTATTTTACATTTCATTATTTGGTTTCTGTACCTTGACACCAACAAACTTGAAAAAAACTTACGCATTGTGTAAATAGCACAAATAAATAAAAATAAACGAACATACAAATTAAACAATTTCAAACAGGGCCCACTGGTACAACCTTCACCGGGTCCCCGCTGACCCTAACTACGACCCTGCTCACACCTGTTTCACACATACTCCGTCTGCAGTGCGTATGCAGTCCGTGTGCGTTACGTATGTGGTGCAGCACGGACTCGATGTGCTTTCACACAGGACGCGTTTGCAGTTCGCTACTCGGTACGTAAACGATCGCTGCACTGCTGCAGACGCACCGCTCCTGGAACACAACTGGAATCCGTTAACATGGGTGTGTAAAAAATATGCAACGCATACGCACTGCAGACGGAGTATGTGTGAAACAGGCATAAGGTTGTTTGCACCTTGTGCAATGTGGAATTAGTTTACAGCTTTTTCAAGCACTTTGTGATGCATTTTGGAAACAGGAGATGAGCCCCTTTTCTAATGCACCACCTAGCTTGATAAACCCCTTCTCAAAGACTTCCTGTTTGTCAATTTTATTTGGGTAACACACATATTCTGAATGCCTTCGGCAGAATTCGAATGAGCCATTTTAATCTAGATTAATTTCAAGATCACAGTGAGATTAATCTAGATAAAAAAAACAAAATCTATGCCCACCACTACTTATAACACATTATAACCATGAGAAGTATAATCCAGTGTAAAAGTGGATGCAACGTGTTCATTGTGTTATAAATCATCATACTCTTAAAAGCTATAGCCACAAATAAGTAAATATTATATTAACTGTTCTGATGAATTTTCATGATTATACAACATAATATAATTATTTTTTATAATGCATTATACATTCATTATAATGACTTAAGAATACCCGTATAATGTATTATAAATACGGGATTCATAGAAAGTGTTACCATGTTAATATTAAGTTTATATTAAGACTTGCTTTTCAGACAGTTTCACCAGTGAAAATAATTCCAAACAAAGTCACAGTAAAACTATTCCACTCCTACGAACAAAGCGGCACTGTTTTGTTTCTGAATAAATCCATGTTTTTGAATGAATCAGGTGGGAATATGTGAAGTCAATTGCTTGGTTCCTGAATTAATCACCCACTCGAATGAATCACTTCAACAAATGACTGACTCATTAAGACAGTGTTTGCTAACACTACAGGTGGTTTTAGTTGAATATTTAAAGTATAATTAAATTGTTATTCCATAATTTAATATTACTTTATTTAAAAAAGTGCAAAGATTGGTCTGCACACGTTTCTTGGTTGAAGCAGTTCATAGTGTCTTGAGATTAAAATGTATTCAAAAGCATTAATCTCATGACATTATTTATTGTGGATGACACTTCAGATGCAGCTTCAGAGCCACGTCTGCAGTCTAAAGATGGATTCTGTTGATGCTGATTTCATTTGATTGTTAACAGCATTATAGTGTTTAACCTTAATGTAATACAATGTAAGAATTTGACATAAATGACAGTGTATGCTTATTATACTCTCCTTGAAATCAGTTTAAGGGGACAAATATCTCCACTGAATGGAAAGTACATTTCATTGCTGACAATTGTGTCTGGAAAGAAAGTTATTCAATATCAACTTTATTGAAGTGGTGTATTAGCAATATCTCACTTACTGTCAGTTTTAGACTGCTAAATACAATTTCATTCACACACAGCTCAGTTAAGACTTTCACTCTTTAAGCTATTTTATAACCCAACTGCCTCCCTTAAATATTCAGAACTCATGCAGACCGTATTCGAAGCAAGTGCTCGTCACTGTCACAATGGTCATTGATACTATCAATAAAACAAGAATTTATACAAGATTCATATAAGATAGTAATTACAGCTGTCAATCACAAACACTGACTGTTTGAATGAAGCCAGTGGGGTTGTGGGACTTCACAATACAAAGCTAAAGAGGATCTAAAGTTCAGGGGAATATGTCCATTAGCTACATAAAATATTGCATTGCATAATCCTCGTTTAATATAGACAGCATGACAGTTTGATTGGATTTGTTAGACCACAGGGTTAGCCAGAGTCACACAAATGTTTCATTCATTTGTGTGGAATATTAACAGGGTCTCTTTTGCCTAAATAACCCACTAACACGTGAAGTAAACTAGACGAAAAAGTTGCTGGTTTAAATGTTGATGAAGGTGCCAGAGGAGAAGGGGAGATATCAGGAAGCAGCAGAGATAGACTGAGAGAGAAATGAGTCTGCTCCTGTTCTCTCTGTCGTCCTGTGATGTTTGACTGCTCACAGTTTGCCTTTCACTCCAAACAGAGGAGACATGCACTCCAGCACAATTACAACTGTAATGAAACGCACAAATTTAGATGAGCAATTTGACAACACGGCAGTGTCAAATATGTTCTAGCACACAGGAGACAGAGTGTTGATTAGCAGAGTCACATGTACATACACATAATTACTCAGGAACACGTGAACACTAATTGTACTAAGATGCTGTCAAAAACATCAGTATGACAAGGAAACAAAACACAAGTGCTGTTTGTATAGAAAATCACACAACAGAGTTGTGACTCTGCGTTTGTGAGGGAAAAACATGGCCACGTCTTCATGGCGAGGCTCTGAACAACATGCGACCTGTCAAAGGGTGGCAGCTAAGCGTATGCTGTGCTCTTTTTACACAACATAACACGTCAGAAAGAGAGCGGGATCAAGACTCGAATGAGACACTTTATCTACGAGTCTGTCCGCCTCTCACAGCCCTGACTGAGCTGAAGGCTCTGAAAAGGTCACTACGTGTTAGATTGTTTGTTTAAGTTCTTCAGGTTTTCTTTAGAATACCATAGGATTTGTTGCTTTAAAGTGATTGTTCATCTAAAAATGAAATTTTGGTGGCACTTTAGAATAAGGAATATTTCTATCAATAAACTGCTAATTTGCTGCTTATCAATACTTAACGTACTAAGGTTAAGTTTAGGTATGGGGTAGGGTTAAGGGATCTAAAATATGGTCAAGGAGAATAAGGCATTAATATGTAGTTATATGCATGCTTATAAGCAGCTTGAAAGTGCTACAGAATTTTTTCCTGTCATTCTAAACCTGTATGACTTTCTTCAGTGGAACATAAAAGATATATTGAGCAGAATTGATGATCAGAATTCTTCAGAATGTCATCTTTTTTGTTCCACTGAATAAAGAATGTTATAAAGTTTTGGAATAACAATAACATGAGGGTGAGTGAATGATTTTGACACAACCGACCCGAGTTTGAACCTGCTTTTTTCTGATCCCATTCTTCTTTTTCCAATTACATATCAGCTTGGAGAGACATTCATTTTTAAATAAAAATGAATAAAATATTCCAAAAGTGGAAATAAAGTGGTATTTATTATTGGAATTAAAGTGTGATTAATGGGCATTTAATAGACTTTGCCTTTATAGGAGGTTCAATGTGGTAGATGTAGGGTTGAGCTTTAGGGATAAAGAAACAAGTAAGGTCCCAATATGGCAGCCATTTATCCTTTTATAATATATACACTGAATTTGTTATTCTTATTGTATGCTTTTTTATATTGTACTACAATAAGCTGATGTGCAGGTATCTGCACCAATTACAAATAGCATCTAACAATATTTGCGCTTCTTCAGCAGCAGATTGTGATTGATGTGTCCACTGATAATTATATCATATGGGGTGGGGTTTGGCGCAGTGGATAAAGCGCATGCCTTTGGTATGAGAGACCCTGGTTCGAATCCACTGTGAGACACCAATGTGTCCCTGAGCAAGACACTTAACCCCTAGTTGCTCCAGAGGCGTGCGACCTCTGACATATATAGCAATTGTAAGTCGCTTTGGATAAAAGCATCAGCTAAATGAATGAATGTAAATGTAAATCACATGGAGCTCATTTAAATGGCGCAAGCATCACAAATTTCACTAGCTTGCACTCAGTAAACACACAACCCCCAGGGTTCTTCACATCACCTGATGACTTCAGACACAATGTAGAGGCACACACATGAGAGGAAGATAGAAAGCTGAAGATGGACAGAAAATGAATGAGACAAACAGAAGACACATGAATTTGATGGAATTGGAGATGTCAGATATTTACAAAGATGGAAGAGAGGAGAGAGAGAGAGAAAGAGAAGTGGGGAAATGACAGAGGCAAACACTTGAATGTAAAAAAAAGACAAGCAAAGTGAAGTAAAGATAAGAGTGTCTGAACAAAGATTGCTAATCTTGTGTGTTTCCACTCTTGTCAGATACGGCGTATGTGCGTATTTTCATCAGCGACGTGAATGATAACAAGCCGGTGTTTGCGCAGTCCGTGTATGAGGTCGACGTAGATGAGGATGCTGACGTGGGCTCCACCATCCTCACTGTCAGCGCTAATGATGAAGATGAAGGTAGGTGAAGATGAGGATGATGGGTAGAACAATATGCTCATTTGTAAGAGGGAAGTAGGAAATATGAAGTGTTGACTCGGGGTGTAAATGAGGCTTGTAGATTTGAGAACCTGACATCACAGCTCAAGTGTGATCTTCAACACCTGATGCATTTTCTGTAAATTGCAAGGGAAATGTAGAATAATTAATTTATGAAGACCTTATTAAAAAAAGAACAATATCATTAATGATGAGGAAAAACTAGGCATCTCATTTTATAAAAAAAAAATAATAATACTTCAAAAGATCATGGAAGATCAAATAAAAAGGGAAATATTCTTTCAGTATTTACAGTATTTCAGCAGTTAGACTACAGGGCTTGGCTAGCTTACAGAGATTTTAATGAAACAGTTAGAACATGTTCCCATGAGTATGAGTTTGTCTCCAGGCTATTGCTTTCATATTCTTCTGCTCCATTCAATAACATCTGTACCGCTCATGAATGAGAGACAGAGACAGTTGGTTCCTCGTCAATATACCCTGAGAACATAACAAATGCTGCTCCCAAGATAACCGGCCTCATACATTGCCATGCAAAAACCTTGGATAATATTTTTGTTTTATCACACACACTCCAGAAACACGCTCAAAGAGGATAGTCTACATAACTCATCAGCCAGCCTGTCTGGGTATACAGATGCACTACTGAAGCGCATAATTCCCTGTGGTCCAGTTGAATCCACGACGTGCTCCACAGTGTAGATTTGATGCAGGAGAGAGGAAGGGAATTCTTGTATCAGTCATTCATCATAATACAGCCTGGAGTGGCTGGACATTCCCCAAACCTGAAGCTTTACCCTGATGAATAGATTTCAGCCTTCGCTGCAGCTCTGACTTAACCCGCACAGCCACTGGAGCAGAGCCATCATAGCATATCTGAGCTTTCACAAGGAAGCCATGCTTGATTCTGTGCATTAGCAGAAAACGCAAATAAGCCAAATATTCCCTAATGCAATTTAGCTGAGGTACCCAAGGCAACACGAGATGGTGGAGATGAAATGGCGATAAGGCTCCTAATGTGTCGTTCCCTATTCATTAACCTTGTACCAGCAGGGATATATCCAAACACACTGCGAGCAGATCTGAAGGATTGTTAAGCAGGAGTGTTTTTGCACTGTTTGCTTAACTGGGTTATTTGTTTATATGGAGTCTCTTCGCATTTATTACTGACTTAGAGAGATGAGCTTTGAGTCCTGAATACAAAATAACAGCAAAGGAGTTATAAAGAATTTAATAAAATAGCATGCTCACAACAAATGCATTGCATCTTTCACTGTTTAATTAACAGAGCCCAACAGGGGATCCACACATTTTCTTTTAAGCTTGTTTGGACTTTGTGCTCCATTCACTTCCATCTGTACTACAAATTCGGCTGGGTGGATTCAAAGAACACGCAAGCAATAAAGTTACTGTATGTGGTTAGCCGTGTTGTGAGATCACAAGCACCGTTTTTACTAGTGAGATTGTTCATTGTCATATTAAATGTATCTAGCAGCATAAAATCAGTTTATCAAAGCCTGTTAGGCCGTGTGTCCACCATAGGAGGCTAGCGTATTTTTTTAATTGTTTCAGTGGAAGCGTTGTATATTTTTAAAAACGTTAGAAGCGTGATGAGATGCTAAGTGTCTGTTTTATACTGTGCATTTTTCTTGCTGCCTAGAGTTGAAAAATGTTCAACTTTGGGTAAAGCACAACTTTCATCACTGTCACTTTTTATCTAGCCGTCTAGTCACAGTGGAGGAAGAGCGGAACAAATACCACACCGACCAACTGTCACATCCTGCTTGCACTATGACTGAACAACAATGGAGTTGATGTTGATTTAAAAAATATTTTGATTATTCATGTCTGTACCAGATGAAATTTTCAGAATACCACCAATATTGAGAAACATTTCATCTAAGATGTGTCTGTCGAATTACTTATATATTATATGTTACATTTATGTATTTTATTTTGCCTAATGGTACCATTATTAAATATATTAAATATTTAAATATCCTAAGTATATTTGATCCTGTTAATTCCTTTCACACATGACCACATGTTTGTTTAATTTGTCAAAAATAGTAACCAACACAAAGAACCTTTTAATTATAATTACTGTATTTATTATTGTCTTCGTGTAAAATTAAATGATCATCAAAGTTCGATAAGAATAAAATATTCTAAGAGACTAACTCTTAAGAGTTATTCATTTCAACCCTTCAACAAAACTCTGAAGCGCTCAGTCAGGGTTTAGCGAGTGAAAATATATATGTGCTAATCTTATAATAGCTTCGAACACACACACTTGGCGAGTAAAATCTAATAATTTATTAGCCAATGGCTAACAACAGACATCTTTTAGTCGCCCAGACTAAAATTTAGTCGCATATGCGAGTGATTTACTCACAATGTAGAGGGTTTCATTTGTACAAACATTATTGAAAAGATATTCTAAAGAAAAAACACCTCTTTAAATATGTAATATTAAATGTGTATATAATGAAAATTATAATTTACTCATCCTCATTTTATTCCAAACCAACATGACTTCATTCAGTAAAATAAAAGAGAAAAAAATTATAGATATATACAGTACAGACCAAAAGTTTGGAAACATTACTATTTTTAATGTTTTTGAAAGAAGTTTCTTCTGCTCATCAAGCCTGCATTTATTTGATCAAAAATGCAGAAAAAACTGTAATATTGTGAAATATTATTACAACTTTAAATTATAGTTTTCTATTTGAATATACTTTAAAAAAATAATTTATTCCTGTGATGCAAAGCTGAATTTTCAGCATCATTACTCCAGCCTTCAGTGTCACATGTAACATCCAGTCTATCACATGATCCTTTAGAAATCATTCTAATATTCTGATTTATTCTGAGTGTTGGAAACAGTTCTGCTGTCTAATATATATATGTATGAATAAAAGGTTTAAAAGAACTGCATTTATTCAAAAAAAAAAAAAATCTAATAATATATATTCTAATAATATATTTTCTTTACTATCACTTTTTATCAATTTAACACATCCTTGCTGAATAAAAGTATTGATTTTATTAAAAAAAAGAAAGAAAAAAAATTACTGACCCCAAATTACTGACCAGTAGTGTATATTGTTATTACAAAATATTTATATTTATTTTTTGTTTTACTTTTTATCCTAAAAGTATCCTAGTATCCTAAAAAAGTATCACATGTTCTGAAAAAATATTAAGCAGCAGAACTGTTTCCAACTTTGATAATGAATCATCATATTAGAATGATTTCTAAAGGATCATATGATAATGATCCTAAAAATTCAGCTTTGCATCACAGAAATAAATGATAATTTAAAGTATAATAAATTTAAAAACAATTATTTTAAATTGTAATAATATGTCACAATATAATTTTTTTCTGTATTTTTGATCAAATAAATGCATGCTTGATGAGCAGAAGAATTTTTTTTTTTTTCAAGATGGAGTCTCATGAACCTAATAACATCCCTCTGGCCTGGTGTTTAATGGTTTATTACTCACCCTCATGTCGTTCTACACCCGTAAAACCTTCGTTCATCCTCGGAATACAGATAAAGATATTTTTGATAAAATCCGATGGCTCAGTGAGGCCTCTATAGACAGCAACGTCATTGACAGAGGTGGGTAGTAACGAGTTACATTTACTTCGTTAGATTTACTTGAGTAATTTTTTGGGGTAACGAATACTTTTCGGAGTATATTTAAAGATGGGTACTTTATACTCTTACTTGAGTAAATTTTTGGGGAAAAATCTGTACTTTTACTTCGTTACTGTGTGTTACGCTCCTCTCGTTACTTTATCTTAATGCAATAAATGTTATAATGCTTCAGTTTATTCCAAACGCGCCGTCTACTTTTCTCTGGGCAATGAGCGATGCCCATTCGCGAATGATTCATTCTTTTGAGTCAATTCTGTTCAAAGGCTTGATCAAACCAATTGGCAAACGAGTGAATTGGTTCATGAATCAGTTTGAATGAGTCGTTCAGTTCCCTGCCGCACGCGCTGAGCGTCTGAAGTGGTTCACTCGGAGTTGTAACGTTTAAGAACAGAAAGAGCATTGAAAACGTGGCTGGAACTGCACTGAATTGAAATCTGCAAAGGCTATTATTTGCTAGCGATGGAGATCCTTATTAGATGAACACCGCGTGTGCTGTCTACTGTTTAACAGGTAATAACTTGGGCTACATTCGATTACAGTACACGATACCACTGTGACATTAGTTTGTTGTACGTGTGTGGCTTATAACAGAGGGGAGTCAAGTTGAATGCAGCTTCCAAAAGACAAAAAATAGCCGATTAAGATTTTATTAATTTTAATACAATCACACCTGTGCAAGTACGTTCAGCGAGTCATATTATCAGCTGCTAAATTCAGATCTGTGATTGCTTGCTGGCGCTTAGCCAGAGATAGATGCGTTTATACAGCGCTGCGCATTATAACCAATCACACATGATTCTTTTGAGCTTATTAAAGCATTGGCCAATCAGAGGTGTTCCGATGAGTCATCGCTAAAATGCCGGTGCTTTTTTCACTCGCTCACTGACTGGAGACCTCTTTCTGGCGAATTCTCTCGCAGGAACAACAAAGTGCAGATGTGTGTACGAATCTTTAATTAAGATATTGATTTCACAGTGTTAACAGTTTCAGTGCTTTTAATGGGAGTTTCTGAGAGTGATTGAAATCTAGACTGTCAGTGAAAATTATCTTTAATAATGTAAATGTTATTTGCTGTCTTTCTGAACATTGAAAGATTAGTAGCAATATTTATATCACATTAACTTTCAATGTTAAATTCACATTTAATATAAAGTCAGTCGTATTAAAAATATGTTATGGCATGACACCTATATCTGTTACTTAAGTAAACAGACAGGGTTTTATAATAAATTACATAAATTGGAGTAAAGGCTGATGAAATATATACATTTATACACGCACACATACATTACATACATTTTATCTATATATCTAAATAAAAATAGGCTCAGTACAGTATATATGACCCAAAGTAACTAGTAACTAACTACTTGAGTAGATTTTTTATCCGATACTCTTTTACTCTTACTCAAGTAACTATTCAAGACTAGTACTTTTACTTTTACTTGAGTAAATATTTCTAGAAGTACTTTTACTTTTACTTGAGTACAGTTTTTGGGTACTCTACCCACCTCTGGTCATTGAACATTGAACTTGAATCTTTTGTTTCGAATCAGTGATTCGGAGCGCCAAGGTCACCTGATTTCAACAGTTTGGCATTTTGACATGCGATTCAAATCACTGATTCGAAAGAAAAGATTTGAAGCAGTGTTTTGAAATCGCCCCTCACTAAATATCGTTGAAATGTCGTTATTGTATTTTTTAGGCGCACAAAAAGATTTATCGTCGCTCTATAATATTACGATTGAACCACTGAACTCACATGAACTGTTTTAAATATGTTTTTAATACCTTTATGGATCTTGAGAAGTTCAATGACGTTGCTGCCTATAGAGCCCTCACTGAGCCATCGGATCAAATCAAAAATAACTTAATATGTGTTCCGAAGATGATGATATAGAACGGGGTGGCGAGCAGAGTTCAGATCCAATCCTAATTAAAACTCGCCTGTCTGTAGCTTTCTAGTAACCCTTCAGACCTTGATTGTCTTGTTCAGGTGTCTTTGATTAGGGCTGAAGAAAAACTCTGCAGGGCTGCGGCTCTCAGGACCGATGTTCACTAACGTCACCCCTGTTAACATCAACGCCGCGGGCACTAAACTAACATTAGTGCTATTACTGACATTTTGGTTTGCATAAAAAAATAAAGATTTTTCACTTACAAGATATTTACGGCGAACTTTACAGACAGTGTATCGAGGAGAAGGCGCCCTCAAAGTTGCTCAGAGAACTGAAAGAGTTCTTCACAAAATGGCAGTTTGTGGTTGTTTTTCGCGGTCATTTCGTATTACTGTATTTAAATTTACAGTAACATGTCACAGACTACATTGAAAGAGTACTGTACACATACACTAAAATGTTGAGTATAAACCTTGAATATCGAAATAAAGGTCAGGTATTCTAAACTAACATTAAATATATTAGCTAGAATGTCTGTATGTATGAAAATATTAATATGTATTACTCACCCGATGAAGCACGTTTCCAGGTCGCAGAGAAGACACGATGTTTCCGACATTACAGGAAAAACTCTTTAAAATGCGTTCTCTTGCAACCCCCACAGCTTATACAGCAAGAAACTGTTGAGATTAACAGTATAATACTGTGTAAACAACAGAAATCATTTACAGTGCAGTCAAAGAGATTTGAATTGAATCCACTCATTTAACTTTCTTCTGCTTAATCAAACTAAACTGTCAATGATTTAATTCAGAAAAAAAAAAGAAATCCGAGTACATGCACAAAAGCACAGAATGGGGGCGGGTTGTTGGCATTGACAGAATAAAAAGGTTTAAGCTAGAGTCTCTCTCACTGCATTTTCTTTTGAGTTTGAACTTGTATGCTTCAGAAGAGAGCTTGAGGTGAATGGACTTTCGATTGAATGTCTGACAAGAGCTATGCAAAAGTACAAAACAAAGTTTTAGTGCAGGAACAATCTAAAATAAATGAATGTTTTCCCACAGATTATTGTTAAAAAAAATGTTTAGAAAAAGAAAAGATTTTTTTTTATTCATATCTCCACCTATTTTGAAGCTTATTGCTCTGTTTTCATGGCGGCGAGTTTCCAAGGCTACTCTTGACAATAACCTCTAAAGGCCATTGAAGCAGTTTTTTGTTCACCTGCAGCAAAAAGCTTGTTATCATATTTTAAATAGGTACAGTACACTTTAACTGCTAACCTTTTTTCCACTTTTAAAAGATTCTGACTTTTAACATTTTGTTCAATCACCTTTATATCAGTGTCAGTGTAGGTCTATGCTTTCCTCTTTGAGGAGGAAGTTTTCTTTGTTTTCATTAACCCCTCTTATTCTTTAGGTGCTAATGCCAAGTTACGTTACCAGATTACATCAGGCAATGTGGGAGGTGTTTTTGACATGGAGCCCGAGGTGGGAACCATCTTCATTGCCCAGCCGCTGGATTACGAATTGAACAAGCTCTACAAGTTGCACATCTTGGCGTCTGATGGGAAGTGGGAAGATTACGCTACTGTAATAGTCACCATTGTGAATAAGAACGACGAGGCACCTGTGTTCTCTGAGAACGAATACTATGGCAGCGTGACAGAGGAGCTGGATGGTTCTCCTGTCTTTGTGTTGCAGGTACTGCCTTTAGATTCTCTGTATTGTTCATATCAGCTCTGTTCAATTTTCAGATCACATGTTTTTCATTTTGATGTTTGCCCCTTTTTTGTGGCTCCTGTTTGTTAAAAAAAAAAGATAGAAAGAAAATATTAGAAGCTCTTCTAAATGTAGCAAAAACAGGTCATGGATGTGTGATTACTACATTCTTCTTCCATTAATAGGCTATTTGAAAATGAATAATACAACAATTCATTGGAAATTGCCCAAACACTCATTTATGTTAACTTGCCAGGGTATTTTGTGTTTTGTAATTATAGTGAAAACTGTGATTGATTTGTTATTCTGAATGCATTCAACATTTTGATAGTGTCTCTAGAGGTTCATGCGTAATGATTAAAGTTAATTATTAAAAGTCTGAATTTGCAGCGAGTGACTTCACTTTATTTGTCCAAAGATGTTAGAGGTTCATTTTTAATCTGAATGTTTAATATTTTTTTTATGCCAAAGTTGTTGGAGGTAATCTTATTTCCTAACTTTTTAATTTTCTTAGTCAAGGAGTTTAAAGTTAAAAAAAAAAAGTTTTCTTTCTTTCTTTCTGTTTCTCTCTCTCTCTCTCTCTCTCCCTCTCTCTCTCTATTTCTTTTGTTGTATTCAGGGTTGTTTGGCATTTATCCTTTGAATACAACTCCTAGCTTAGCATGTTTATAACCACTAAGTGCAGAGCAGTAGAGATGGATGGATAGGTACATGTACTGATATATGGATGGATGCGTGGACGGACGAATAGAAGGTTGTTTGAATGGATAGATGATTAGATCTTATTTTAGAGTTTGCAGACTGAAGTTTTAATATATTTGCTGTGATTTTGCAGGTAACAGCATCTGACCCAGATAAGGATGCTGACCAGGAGGCTTTAAGATATTCTCTTCATGGTCAAGGTGCTGAGAGTGAGTTCATCATTGACGAGGTGACGGGGAAGATTTATGCTCAGAGAACATTAGACCGCGAGGCCCGGGCAGTGTGGCGTTTTGTGGTCCTGGCCACGGATGAGGGCGGCGAGGGACTAACAGGATTCACAGATGTCATTATCAACGTGTGGGACATAAATGACAATGGTCCTCTTTTTGCTTGTGCCCCAGACAGTTGCAGTGGTGACGTGGCTGAGAACTCCCCGCCTGGCACTTCCGTAATGGAGATGACAGCCACTGATCTGGATGATGCAGCTGTCGGACAAAATGCAGTGTTGGCCTATAGGATTGTAGGTAACACTGCCCTTAATGGCGCTAATAGCGGAGCAGATGTGTTCAGCATCAATCCTGCTACCGGGACGGTTTCAGTGGCAATGTCAGGTCTGGACAGGGAGCAGACTGACTCGTATATCTTGGTGGTGGAAGCACGAGATGGTGGAGGTATGATAGGAACGGCCACCGCCACTATACATGTGACAGATGTCAACGACCATGTCCCACGCTTCCTCGACCGCTCGTGCTCCATACACATTCCTGAGAACAGTGAGCCTAACACACCAATCATAGAGCTTGCCGCAGAGGATGCAGATGCTGGAGAGAATGGCCAGCTTACATTCAGTGTGGTGGCCGGTGATCCCGAACAGAAGTTTTACCTGGTGAGCCATCGACAGGAGCAGAGAGGGAGCCTTCGTCTTAAGAAACATCTGGATTACGAAAGACCGGGCGAGCAACGCTTCAACCTCACCATCAAAGTGGAGGATATGCAGTACTCCAGCCTGCTGCACTGCACACTAGAGGTCGAAGACTGCAACGACCACGTGCCAGTCTTCATTCCTCACTTTATACAGCTTCCTGCTGTACGAGAGGATGTCGCTCCAGGAACCAGCATGGCCAATGTGGCTGCCAGTGATTTGGACTCGGGGTTGAATCGCGAGATCACTTATAGTATTGCTCCAGAGTCTGATCCATACCATCTGTTTTCTGTGGACCAGTCGGGGTTAGTCACTGTAGCTAGTGAGTTGGACCGGGAAATGGATGCACACCATCACTTGGTTGTACTTGCGACAGACCACGGCACACCACCGTTGACTGGCACTGCAACTATCCAGATGGCTCTGCTGGATGTCAACGACAACGGCCCCGAGTTTGAGGCTGCGTACGCACCAATAGTGTGGGAGAATGTTTTGGGCCCGCAGGTTGTGCGGCTTAACCAGAGCTCCACGTTATTGAGAGCCGTGGACCGAGATTCAGAAGAGAACGGCTCACCTTTTTCCTTTTCTGTGCCTCTGGAGTATCGTTACAGCAATGATTTCCACCTGCAGGATAATGGGAATGACACGGCCACCATCACCGCCCTGAGAGCCTTCGACAGAGAGAGACAGAAGGAGTTTCTACTACCTGTCATCATGACCGATAGTGGCAGTCCACCAAAGACCGTCACGAACACCCTCACTATCACCATCGGCGACGAGAATGACCACGCCCACATAGCTGGACAAAAGAAAGTGTTCATCAACTGTCACAGAGGTAATGGCTTTAACCTTATAAGTATCTACTAGCAGACAAAAGGGTCAGTAATGATTAAATTACATTTAATTAAATGGGCTGATAAAATGCCATTTAAATTGATTGTAATATTTGACGCGTGGGTTTATCTGTTCAATCATGAGTATCTTCATTGATCTGGTTGTTTAAATGGATTTTATAAACCAATACATTTTTAATGTTATTTTATTTCCCTGATGATTATCATAAATAAAATAAATAAAAAAACAGGTTATGTCTTTAAAGTTATGCGATTAATTTATTTCTTGGTTGATATAAATACTTACATTTAATACATATACATAATACACTACCATTTAAAAGTTTGGGGTCAAGTTTTTTTTTATGTTTTGGAAAGAAAGTATTTTATATTCTCCAAGGCTGCACTTACTGTAATTATGTAATTTAATGCAGTTTACTCCAAATTGGCAAAAATACATTTTCCATTCTGAATATTCTCCAGTCTTCAGTGTCACATGATTATTCAGAAATCATTGTAATATGCTGCTCAGGAAAGATGTATACAGCTTTGCTGCTTATTATCTGTGATATGTTCCTTTCACAATTTTCTGGTGAATAAAAAAGTTCAAAAGAACTGCATTAATTTGAAATGGATATATTTATACGTTTATTTATCTGTCCTTGCTGAATAAAATGATTAATAAAAAAAAAAGAAAAAAACCCTAAAGATTCCAAACTTTTGAATGTTAGAGTATATTATAGCTTAGTATATTCTACCGCAAACGTCACGATTGATTATTGATTGACTGATAACAGCTGTGGATCATTGTTTTAATGCTACATGCTAGCAAAGCACACACACATTAATTGTGGTCCACCCACAACAAAAGAGAGCCCTAACATGTTAAGGCTGTATAATAAACAATGTATTGTATTGTTCTTTTCTGAAGATGAGCACTTTAGAGCATGATAAATGTAACTTCTCTGATTCAAATGTTCCACGACGGACAGAAGATGTTGAGAACCACAGGGTGAAAAGGCTGTAAAGTCAGTATGCTCATCTTTTACTCTCTGGAAAATTTCTTTAAGGCTTTGTTGAAAGTCATATATAGTAGATTTTATATGATTTACTAAATGGGGGAATAAAGTTATATTTCAGCAACATTTAAAATAATAATAAACATTCTATGGAACATGTTGTGGAAGAAAAAACTATTTTAATACTTATTCAGAAAATTACTAAATTTGGTCCATTTCAGTTAGCACTAGTGTCAGTAGGCAGTCACTAGCTGGGTTTCCATCACCCTGCTTTTTTTGCTTTTATGCAAATTTTTTTACACTTGCTTGAGGTGGTTTTTGACTTGTGCGAAAAAGGGTTAATGCAAATAATGGGAGATGGAAATGCTTTTTGTGACTTTGTTATGGAGGGTAAATCCTGACTAGGATCTGAAATGTAGTTATGGTCATTCAGAAATCCCCAAACAAAGTCTGTCATCAAAGTATTTTTGTTTAATTGCCTCCCAGAACTGTTAAACTACATTCCCAAACAGCAGCATCCACCTCCGAAAACAATAAGCGCATTCATTGTGTTTTGTCTGCTCTCTCTGAGGTGCAAATAATTTATTATATAGGGAAATTATTATATTCAGTAGCTTCTCCTACTGTTCTTAGTGATGTATAGTGCCAGTTTATCAGGAAGTAATGATTTTGTTCTCTTTGACTTGTTGGATGGAAACGCTGCTTGTTCGCAAATGTTTTGTGCGAAGTTCCAATTAAGTTCCAAAAGATGCAAAGGTAAATTTGCATCTTTGGATGGAAACCCGGCTACTGTGATGTTGTGTGACTTTAGCATGCTGGATAATTCAAATTATAATGTGTTCCTGACAGATAATATATCGGTAATGCAATATATTACGGTAATGAATATGCACAATATTGTTATCGTGGGCACTTCTAAATACCGTGAATAATTATATATTAAAAATTATTCAGAATTTGGAATCCATTTTAAGAATACTTTCACCAGCAACTGGTAAAAATGCACAAAACAGCTCTATGCTGCTTGAAAGACCCGTGTGTGCTCTAATGTAAACAAGCACACATGAGAAGCACATGGGGGAAACACGTGAGAGACGTGCTGATTGAAAGCACATTCACTCTCAGACAGCAGATGGCACTAAATTGCAGAAAATACAGCCGTTACCCTGGAAACACCATAAATAAAGCAGCTGCTCTACTTTCTTAAACGTATTTAAATAGCCATTAAGATTTGTGTATTTTCTGTGTTGTTCATCACAGTGTCAAATACTTAAATATTTAGACTTAATAGGCTATTTATTTTCTAACCTTTTTTTACATTTTAATCTGGACTAGAACATACCCTTGACAAGTGCTTTGATTCTTTATTGTTCATTCACACTTTACATTAGGGCTTCATTAGTTAACATTAGTTAATTCATTAGTTTACCTAAACTGCCAATGAAAAATTCTTCTGAACATTCATTAATCTTAGGTATTTCAATATATAACACACTGTTAAAATCGAAAGTTGCAACTGTGTCATTTAATGAGCTAACATGAACTAAGACTTGTATTTTTTTTTGCAAAGATTATTAACTTTTTGTAGCGAATGTAACTATTTTTCATTGTGAATGGTAATGCATTAAGTAAGGGATAATTTACAACCAGCCAGTTGTTCTTGTAGAATAAACCCCAAAAGGGTGATCAGGACCCTCACGCGAAGCGGAGGTATCGAGAGGTATCCTGGTATCGAGAGTGAGTCCGTGATACCAGGATGACATAATTGTACACCATTTTGAATCAAGTTTTTATATTTTATTAGCTAAAAAAACGCAAAGCTTCCACCAAGAAAAAAAAAAATGTTCAAGCATGAGTACAGCATCGATTGCTGTTACCCTGGTGAGCCTGTGTTATTAGCTTTTACAGGATGTTATCCAGGGATAACATAACTTGGAATGTCGCGACTGACCAATCAGAATCAAGTATTCCACAAAGCCGTGTAATAACTAAGGTTAACTAATGAGATCTTATTGTAAAGTGATACCTATTGGTCTTTATACAGTAGTTGTTTTGCACTTTAATCTATGTAAAACTTTTAACTTTATATATTTTTCTGTATTGCTTTGCATTGTTATTTTTTGTTATAAGAAAAAACTTAATAAACCTGTTATACTGTATTATGACCAATAAATTACCTACATTTCAATATCGTGGTAATACCGTATATCGTGATAAAAGCATTAGCAATTAATCACAGCATGGAAATTTGATACCGGCATATTCATTTGATACCTATTCACATTATTCAGCAGCTCGTCATTAATTTTTTCCTTTCAAACAGACTACTGATTATCCTTCTTATTTCATGGTTACCACACCTCAAGACATTGACATTTGTTAGGTTTTTGGCCTTAAAACACTCTAGGGTTTAGAATTGTTTCTTACACATTCCATCCCAAGGTTGATAGGTTGAATATCAGGTAATGCTGTCAATAAAAAAAAAGAACATTTTCCCTGTGCATTTAATGGAAAATTGCACACTTTATCATTTGTCAACCGATCAGAATCAAGCATTTAACAGCCCTGTGTTATAAATGTATATCCACAAACAGATTAATACATACTGTATTTCAGCTTACGGTTGTCAGTAGACATATATCTGTGGATGGTGCTGAATGCTTGCAGTGACACAGAGACACACAAACACACACACACACACACAAGATTGCATTTATACTGTGCATACTGTGTACTACACCTGGTGCACATGCAATGTTTTGACACAAGTTTTTTTTTTATATAATATATATATATATATATATATATATATATATATATATATATATATATATTATTATTATTATTATTATTATTATTATAGGGAGAATGCCAACCAATGTACTGGGGAAGGTTTACTCACCAGATCCAGATGACTGGGATAACAAGACGTATGCCTTCGAGGGACATGTTCCTAAGTGAGACCTTCTTATATTTTCTTCTCTACTCCTGTTTCTTTCTACATCCTTTTCCTTTCTGTCCACATCATTGCATCATCCCCTCTACATGGTTCGCATGTTTATACACATCTTCCTGCACTCTTTTTGTTATTTAAAGGGGTCAAGGGATCTCTAAGAACAATGTAAAATCCTTTCTTCTCACATCTCAGCATCTGTCTTCCTCTCTTGCTTTTCTGTATTGATGTTGTGCACTTTACTGGAGAGGCCTAAACAATGATAAGATGATCCTGACAGGGCCAGCCTTGAGATGTCTTGCACACATAGGTGCCTGAGCTCTCGCTGTCTCAGAACCTTCAGTACACGCAACATAATGTGAGAACACTCATAAAGAGAATATAGTTAAAAAATAGACTGTAAATATTTTATTTTTACTCTATTAGGAAAAAAAGAAAAAACAAATGAAATCATTGAAGCTTGAAGGGATAGTCATCCAAAAGTTTTGTCATTAATTACTCACCCTCATGTCATTACAAACCTGTTAAGTCCTTTGTTTATCTTCAGAACACAAATTAAGATATTTTGATGAATTCTGAGAGCTCTCTGACCCCCCCATAGACAGCAAGGGTCCTAACACGATCCAGAAACATAGTAAGTGTTTGTGTTTGAAGATAAACCAAGATCTTACAGGTATGGAACACCATGAGGATGAGTAATTAATGACAGAATTTTTGGGTGAACTATCCATTTAATATAATTTGACTTGTAACTGAAATTTGTTTGCTTTCATTCTTTCTATAGAGTTTCTGTGCACATTCAGTGTACATTGTGTAAGTATTTATGTAAAGCCAAGGTCAGAAGTTGACTCATAAATTGGGCTTTTCACTTTTGGAAGATGTTGAGTTCAGATGAGGTTATTTTGAGGTCAGCGAAATCTATATTCCAGTGCCATTCATCTGCCATTCACAATATTCTAGAAAAGGAAACACTCGCAAAACAAGAATTCACCCTCAAATTTTCTTTCTTTCCCTGGTTTTCCTTTCCATAACCCAGAACCATTCCACTCGCACCATTTATTGTATAACATTCACTTTAGCCACATTTTAAATTACAGTGAACTGTGTGTTTTGTTGATCTCTTTGATTTACACTTTGGCTTTTTTATTGTTTGTGTAGTGGCTGTCGGTTTTTGCAAGGTCTTCTCTGAAAAGGGTTTAAGAGTTGTTTATTTTGTATTAACAAGAACAGTAACGAATATGCAATCAGACAGTTAATATTTAATCCTGTTATTTTTTTCTACCTACAGTTATTTTATCCTGAACAAGCGGACAGGGTTCCTCATCATCAAGGAGAACGCTCCTCCTGGGAGTTATGACTTTCAGGTTCGAGTGTCAGATGGGGTGTGGCCAGATGCCGTCTCTAGCGTGAAGGTGAATGTGAAAGAGCTACGGGACGATGCCATCTACAACTCAGCCTCTTTGAGATTAGCAGGTACAGTTTATATTTACCCCGTAACAGCATGATGTAGAGCTGTTTGACTTTAAAAAGAGATTTCGGCTGATCAGTAATCAGTGCTAGCTTTTACTCTTGGGAATTCTTGGCAGAGTCAACAAGAAACAATATGCAGGCTCAGTTTCATGACAACAGCAGCTCTGATGCGTCATTTTATTTGTGCAGAACTAAATGCCTGAAACCCAAGCTTACCTTCTATAAAATTATTCTTTAATCTCTTTGGAATGCAAATGGATTATACAGTTTGCATATAATACTGCTGTAAATGTTACTTCCAATTGAAATCATTTTAAAGGCTCTAAAACTAATTTGATTGGTAATAAATAGCACTCTGTATACAGCACTATTGAGACTTGAGCTGAGTCTGTGTCCACTGCTTATTTCAATCAAAGACATTAAAATAGTTTGATTGTTTGGGCCTGGAATCAGGTTTTCTGTTGATTGTGTGCCATGTTGTGGCAGTAAAACTCATGAGCTTATTGACTTTGGTGACATTACGACAGCCAGCGTTTTAATGAAAACAAGACTGGGCTGAAATGAAATGGACTATAGCTGAGGTTTTTGTAGTTTTAAGACTATTACATTGGGGGAAAATGCCTTGTGGGAGATGGAAAGACAGAATATAAAATGAAAGCCAATAGCAACCTCATAAGCCTATAAAGAGATTTCTCTTTGCTTTTAGCAGTGCAACTGAATTTATGACATGGAAAGACAGCAAACTGTTTTTATTTTTGGTCATTGTTACTTCACAGATGACTTGTGACCACATTGTATTATGTAAATGCCTCTTCTTTCTATAATCTCTGACAATCCCTAATTGAAGCAAGTTTATGTGTGGCATTAAAAACAATCTTAGTTACTCTTATTGCATTTTTTTGTAGTTTTATCAGATAATCTACTGTGGTCTGTGCAGTAAGATATTCGTCCCATATTTCTATTTACTGTAGTCTTTAAACTAAATGAAGTGCAGATTTACTATTAACCCTCTAGGATATACTGTTGCCAAATAAATTGGAATTAATAACTAAGCTAAGCTAAGATAAAAGTGTTACTGCCAGACCCAGAGATCAGCTGAATGGATTCAAAAATGGTAAAACACAACTGTTTAACTCTAGGGGAGTTTGAAAATGAGCCTATTTTCAAAAATAGTGAAGTGTTCCTTTAAATAAACTTGTTTATATGTATATTACTGATCACGACATAAGTGATTTTGTTTCAAAGTAACAATATATATTACAATATTGTTATTTTTTTCTTTAAATTAGGTCTTTCTGATATCACAACTTGTGATACCATAGAAATTTCATAATTAATGTCAACAGGGTCAATATTACAAAAAACTAATACTAGCCTATATTAAAAAATAAAATCAAACTCACTGATTAAATAAGAAACTAATAAAAAACTACAGAACAAAATTAAAAAAGGTGCATTGTATAAAGTAATCCAATGTATAAAAACACAGTATATTCTTCACTGTCTAAATTAAATGTACATTTCTTCTTATTAAAGTTACAAAAGTGATTTAGTCAAAGAGCAGTGACAGATTTTATCATGTCTACTGGTATATTGTAGGTCTGTGCGATATGGCCAAAAAAAAAACTATCACGATTTTTTGATCAATTTTGCGATTTTGATTTTAATCACGATTTTGACACACACAGACATGCTTTACAGTCATAAATTTGAAACATATTTCCAAAAGAAAACCAATGAGAGCTTTATCAAAAAGTTGTAACATGTCTCTAGAATAGACTTAAGTCAAAATAATCACTAAGTAAAGATGTCAAACAAAATCTAGACATATGGCAAAAAATTATAATAAAAAAATAAAATAAAACCCGTGTTCAGGGATTGTTTTGTTTTTTTGTTTGTTTTGCCATGCATTGGTCATAAAGCTCACTGTAGCGGTGCCTCAGGTGTCATATGTTTTGCCCAATATATTTATTGCCCAAGATTCACACGTACTCCGACTGCATATACACGGTTCAGAAGCAGCAACGAGAACACATTATTGTAATGCGAAAGCACATTAAAATAATGCACGAGCATGAATCCATCGGCTCGCACGCAAATTTCCTTTGCTCTGTTAACAAAACCAGATGCGTGTGCTCGGATCATAGACTGGCTCAGATACATGCTGCCTTACAACGTGTCTCCTCCCGCTCAACCTGTGTTCTGTGCACTCACAACTCTCTCTGTGCTCATGCGCAAAATATTAAATATTTTCACAACTTTCTATTTATAACCTTTTCTGTTCTCATCTTTTACTGCGTGTAGTGTGAACGTTCTGATCCGTTAACATGGGCTCGAAAAAAAAGGCTACGCATCACAGAGTATGTAAACCTGGAGTTATGCATATGCCCAGTCTGCTCTGTTCTCGCGCTCCACTTAGGTGCGCTGCATCCTGATTGGTTCAGATAACATACTGCGGGAGGTCAGGGCTGCAGAAAATCGTGCTATAAAGCAATTTAGAAATGGCGCACACTCAAATCGCGATTTTATTTCGATTTCGATTAATCGCACAGCCCTAGTATATTGCCTACCCCATAACATAGTTTTACAATAAAAATGAATAAATATGAATATGAATATGTTGCCATGCCAAATTGGCAGCTTTTACCATAATGATAAAAAGCTAAACTACCATAAAGCAGTACTGTATCACAGTGATAATGCATTTGCTCATTGAAAATTTGTATGGTTAATGGCATGAACTGTATTACTTGAATTATTGATTTATCTGGAAGTGTTCATGGTGAAATAATTGTGACTGTAGATAAATAACATGCATTTTTGTAGAGGTGATATTTATATTTTTTAATTATGGTGAATTGGTTGGTATGCGGCAGAATTTGCCAAACTGTACATTATCCTAGTGTAGGAACTGTTTCACACTCAGTTACCTTGAGCCTTTTGGTGAGTTTGGACATTTATCTTTAACACCTGAGGAGTTTTATGGTCCCTAAAATTGCAACAGTTTAACAAAAAACAAACAAGTCTCAAAACAAGGCTTTTGGTTTCAGAAGGGGACGTCAGGATCTGTCAGTATTTTAGGCATTGTTTAAAATGTAGGGGTTGCACCGACTAATCCACAAGTCGACTGTAATGATCTGCCATGATGCTTTAAGCTTTGTTGACTAGTCGCTGGTCCTATAGAGGGTGCAACAGGATAGGAAATCTTTGAAGGTCTTGCACATTTTCGCTCCATTTCCAAACAGTTAAAATGACAAATAAATGCATACTCCACAAGACGTGATTATATTACTGGATGCTCAAAATTGAACGGAAGAGTGCTCGTTTTAAACATCTTATTGTACAGGCAAGTTAATCTCTGTTCTAATCTAATGCGCTGCTTCACTGCAATGCACACACATAGGCTACAGACAGTAGATCACGCACAGATCGTGAGCACACAGAATCATTCAGCGCGGAAATATACTGTCAACACTGTTCAGTCATTTCTCAATAAAATTGCTTAGAAACTGAAAAGTTCAAGCATATATGTCTTAACTAAATCCCACAGCGTCACTACTAGTAGAGAAACACTGCCATGTAGAATTAATTCACACATGCAATCGCTCCCACTAACGCATTCATATAAATTTAATCTTTAGTGTGCTACTTTATCTGTATCCGATTTAGAACAAGCAGAAATATAGAAGTATAATGACCAAAAGACAAAAAATTAGTTGGTATAGTAGCAATAGCCATGTTGGCAATAGTGCTGTGTCATATGCCATAGCTGTGCACAAGGTGTTTGAGTCTCAGCTCCAGGGTCAGTCTTATTTGTTCATTAATGAGGTCATCGGCGACTAGTCGACTCGACTTTCATCACATAAAAGTCGACTTAAAAATCAGAAGTTGTTAAAATGCATATGAAAATGGCATTAGTCAATAGAGGTATGGGTTAATGTTCTGGCCAAATACTTAAGCTGTTTCTTTCCCTGTAGTCCTGTCTCAAAATGCATTGAATTCTGGGCTAACTGAAAGTTCGACTTTCGCACTATTTACTGCCTCCTTGACATTTGAAATCCCATTTCAGGAGCAAATGTTGAAGGCAACTGAGAGTCGTAAGGCCTGTTTAATGCTGCTGCTTTGAGATTATAGCTTGCTCTGTGCATCTCGGGAAGTGATCTGATTGTAAAGTGCAATATAAGGGAAAGTATGTGCAGAAGTCCTTTAGACACCCATGTTAGCTCATAGAGATAACCGAATACGTGTGTGCAAATTCACACAAGCTTATTCCCATAACCTCTGCTCTGCCTATACACAAACAGGGCATACACATACACACATTTCTACATAAACTCCCACATTCTGCAGGACATGCAACATGTAAAGCTTTTTGAGGTTGAACTTTTGAGGCTTCTGACTTCTTAGCCAGTTTGGACTTATCTTTAAAAATGTTTTAAATGTCTCATGTTTTGATCCTCATCTCCTGGCTAACCCTGAGTTTTCCACCACAACTGGACTTTGTGGTATCATTAAAAAGAGAAATTGGGAAAATATTGGCATTCATTCACTGGGATTAGTTCACCAAATCTCAAAGTCTCCTAAGCATCATCAGCTAAACCTCTGATTTAAGCTATGTTTCCATCTGTTTATGAGTGTAAATATTCCCTTTGGGTATTTGTCTCAGATTAGGTTTCACTGCATTTAGACATTTGCATTATACATGCTCCTATTTATATACATGTATTCATGTATACGTACATGTAAACACATATATATTTTAATTTCTGTTCATTCGTTATGCATACATGCAGTATGTGTCATTCCACAGTGTTGTTTGTTTGTCTGTTTACTTATTTATTTCATGTTGTTTTGGGGTCTCTTAGAAATGTTTAATAAAATATTATCTAAGATAAAATAAAACTAGCATGTGAACAGAACTTTAAATTAATAGAATATAGGTCAACCCCCTGTTTATTGCTATTACAAAATTAAACAATGTCTTTAGACATCCCAAATGTTGAAAGTAGGGTTACAAAAAAAAAAAAAAAAAAAAAAAAAAAAAATATATATATATATATATAGTTAATATAATTATTTAGTTAATATATATAAACTATAAGTGCTGTCAAACGATTAATTGCGATTAATCACATCCAAAATAAAAGTTTTTGTTTACTTAGTATATGTGTGTGCACTATGGATACTGTATTTATTATGTATACAAGGCTTGAAATTGCGATCATTTTGGTCCCATATTTTAATCTTTGTGACCTCAAAATACATTTAGGAGAATTTGAATGGAAGCAGATTAGACTCAATAATAATTCATGCAAAAGACAGGATGCACAGATGCGTATCCTACAAATTCCATAGATCGGCTCGTTATGTGCACAAATTAAAGCCTAACAGTGTGTGTGTGTGTGTGTGTTGAATTTCTCTCTCTAATAAAATAATTTACCCATTAAAGGTCCCGTTCTTCGTGATCCCATGTTTTAAACTTTATTTAGTGTGTAATGTTGTTTAGTTCTATGCCAAGTGAGATATTTTATTTAACAGAATTCGCCTACAAAAACGACCCGTTTGGACTACATCCCTCTGCTTCCTGCAGTAATGACATCACTAACAGTTTTTTGACTAATCACCGCCCACATGAATACACAAACACAAGAGACTGCTTGAAAAATATCCCAAACTATATTTTCATTATCTTCTATTTATCTGTGACATGTTCCATCAGTCAAAACCTCATTTTATGAATCTAATATCTTAATGTGGTATGGGTATCCACGTGAATAGTTATTATTTAAACATAAGAATCGATCAATATTAAATCATAACACACTCTGGACTAAACAGTAGCTGCTGGCTTACCCTGGTCATGTTAAAGAGTGTGTCTAAACAACCAATTTTACCTCAAAGTTTTAAGCATGCAAAGATAAAAAATACACCTTTACAAAGCTATTTAAAGGGGGGTACAATGGTGTTTCGTGTATTCAGAGTTGTTCACAGTGTTAAAGAGATGGATTCTCATGCTGAACATGGCCAAAGTTTTAAAAAATAATTAAGAAGAATGACAGAGAATTTCTGTGCTGAAAATCTTACTTCCTGGTTGGTACAAGTTTCGGCGGGTTTTTTTCGATCGTGGATCTAATGACGTAGACGAGAACGGAACTCCTTTCTCACAGAAAAGCGCGCCCGTGCACACATTGGCCAGAGGAGAGCGAGACCGCACACATCAACGTGCTTCAAAATCGTCTCCAGCACTGCATAGGATTTGTTCATGAATGCCTCCAAATAAGTGCATTTTTGGATGTGAGGGAAAGTTTACTGTGTTCAGCTTCCCCAAGAACCCAGCGTTACATGAACAGTGGATGCAGTTTGTTTTTCTGGGGCAGCAACGGGGTGTATCAAGTGCCTTTGTGTGTTCTGCTCATTTGAGTGACGAATGTTTTATTAACAAGGGCCAAGTCGATGCTGGATTTGCACATCATTTGCTATTAAAACATTGAGCCGTCCCTGTTCATGTAAGTACAATTGCATCAGATTTCTGTATTTTGTTGGAAATCAGCACATAAGTGAATATATGTTAATGGAAACAACACGAAACATCAGTATTATAGCTCCACTCACGGCACGCCTCCAGGAGCTTGGCTTTATCCGGAAAGAATCGGTAAGCTGTATTTTTCTTTTATAAATATGATAACACTAAAGACTTTTTGGATATATGAAGGATGCAGTACTACTCTATAGGTACTCAATATTAACATGAGATTAGGTGAAACTGTGTATGTTATGTACCCTTTAACTGAAATTGAACGATCAACTGCACAAACCTCTACTCTGCTGAACCGTAACTTGAACATAGTCTCTCGCTGATGACTTAACTTCCAGGTAGGCACAACCACAGCATGTTATGTTTGGTCAATCAACAGACTCAAATCTGATTGGCTAAAAAATTCAAGCGTCCTGTGTGGGAGGAGTTCCCTGCAAGGAAAGTCTAAAAAATACACACACAAATCCAAGGCTTTTCACACATTCACAGTCTAAAATGAATTTTAAACATTCAAAAATTTTTGTAAACAGTTATACATCTGTGAATTGGGTTTTGCATTTGAGAAGCCTATTTTATGAATATATATATATATTCTTATTTTGTGCACGTAAATAGTTTTTTGTGGAAAAAAAACATATATATATCATGTCATATAGGTGTCAGGGAGCTAACTACTGCAGGAAATGCAAAGGGCTGAAGAAGAGAGAAAAAATGAAAAGAACACTGACAGATTTATTTTGTAAACCACCTAAAGTTACTAATAATGGTGCTGGTTATAGTGATCATGTGATGAATGTTGATCCGCCAGCCGAAAAGAAGGCATACAGTTTTCGGGGAGAGAATAGCATGAAAAACTCGCTATGAAAATGCATTGTGCTCTTTGCACTACATTCATTTTAAAGCCTGTGGGACAGAGTTTGCAGGTAACACTAACAGCATTCGTCACAGAATCTACACATTTTTATGTTAAACATGGAGAGAATGCCAAACACAAGAAATGCAAGGACAAGTGTGTGGCAAAATATACAGGATCATCAGGTTCAATCATTAAGGCCTTTAATTGTCAGGATTCTCCCGTAGGGGTTTGCGATAATATCTTAATTGTTGTTTTAATGATGGTACGATTTAACATTATCGAGTAAATTGCAAAGACCAAACACAACACCTACAGACGGTGCATTCCAAATGGGATATATCATTCTCCGAAGGCCACTTCGGAGTGAAAACAATCATGGCTGCCATATTGACGGTTCTTTCCAAATGTGCCCAAAACTGGCCACCTCAAAGGGCCCTTCGGAATCAAGAATTGAGAGAGTGCACGCATACATGATGTGATGAATTCTAGTAGGTTAGACTTGTGAGCATATGCATTTACAGTGCTTTTTTTTCACTGCACGATTCAGTCTATTTGCATGTATTTCCACGCTGTAGTTTACTTGCCGCTTATGTTTTAACATTGTACATTTCTAGGCAATGCCTTTCACTCATTGATTTAGTGGTTATCAGTTTCATAAATTAAGTAAAAATGACAAAAAAGGCGATTTATGGAAGGTAGGTATTAGAAACACTAAATGCAAGGAGTTATGGAGATTGTGATGGTAAGTTGCATCCTGGTTCAGCTTACCATCTGACGGCTCATCTGACAGTGATATAGATATAATATTTACCATCATATTTACATGTTTTAGCTTATAATAACTCCAATTGGTCAAACTTTGGTTTAATTATTAAATTTTTGTTTTGCCATATCATTTATTGTTCGCTATGGTGTTGATATTCTAGTCTGGCCGTTTGCAGAATAAATAAATAAAAAATCTGATCAATATGATGTAATAAATAAAACTTTGTTTTTGATTCCCCAAGTTTAATAGTGTTGTTCTCTTATTCAAACTATAAATTATATAACTAAACAAATTAATAAATATTTATCTGTGCTTTAATTTTTCATCACATAATCCTATGCAGTGCGGTGAATTATTATTGCTTGTTGTCTAAAGGCTATATTATATATATATACAAATATTTAGGCTACTACCTCCTAATATCCGCTGTCAGTGAAGGCATTTTATTTATTTTTTATTTTTTTTTACCTTAGGCTACTGACCATTATGGATTCATGTAGCCTGCATTAACAAGTCTTGAACATAAAACAGCAGGATAAAAATATATTTTTAGTTGATGACTAGACTGAATCTTTTCATGACTCTAGACACTTCTTTGTAAAGACAGTGGCATAATACAGTGAAATGATACGTTCTTTAGCCATATAAATACAGTTGCAATGTACAAGGGTAAAATTTAACTGCTGGTGGTTTTAGGTATACAGCGACCTCTGGCAGCTCTAGTGTTAATGTCCTGCATTAAGCACTGTGTAAATGCATCTAAATGCCACTTCAGATGCAGCTTCTGTTTCTCCTCTGAATGGCAAAGATTAATTCTGTTTATATCGATTTTATTTACTTGATAACAGCCCAAATGTCTTATTATTATTCTAATTGGCTGATTAAATGTAAGAATTTGGCTCAAAAGATTATCCACACTTGAAAAAAAGGCTTAACTGTTAAAATGACTATAAAAGGTAAAAATCAATGTAAACTTATTGGAAAAGATTCATTTCTATCACTGCTGTGAACTGACTACCACACAGAATATGAAGAATATCAAAGTCAGCTGACCACGGTTGTCCTTAAGACTACCAGTACAGTAACACCAGATCAGCACAATAACACGCTCAGCAAAATATCGTCTAATTATCGTTATGGGTAAAATCCCAAAAAATATTGAGTTATAATTTTTTTTGTCAATATCGCATACCCCAAGCTGCCAGCCCTTGCGTGCAATTGGCAGAGGTTTATGTAAAATTTAACACCGCATACACCATCCTAACCCTCGCCAAAGAGCAGCTCTCTCTCTCTGTGTGTTTAACCAAACTCAGATTAACTTGGATGAATTCTGTGATTTCTTTCTTTTAATTTTCTCTCTTCTTCAGCCTGCGGTAGTTAGCTCTCTGTAACCTGGTACTTGTGTTTCTGAAACTTAACCATGGTTCCCTTTCGAGGGAACTTCGAACTGCGTCCTCTAGGGGCCGCTCTGGGGAACACCTCGCTTGACCCTTGTCTGAAGCATACATTGAAAAAACACCAACTTGTTGGCCGGCGACAGCCTCCGACGTCACTACCGGCGCGACTATAAATAAGCACCGGGAGAGCACGTCATTATCTTCTTCATCTTCACTGACTGTTTTGCTTGAAGCGTGCATCTGAAAGAACCGGTAAGGGCGATCTTTCTCTGTTTATCATGGCGACAACTAGCAAGCGTTTAGACGATGTGTGCATCCGTGTCGGCATTATTTGACACCTGATGACACACGCGATCTTTGCGTCATTTGTTTGGGTGAAGAGCACGCACTCGATGTCTTTGAGGAGGCAATCTGCGTGCATTGTGAGCTCCGCTCTCGTTCGTTTCTCTTCTGAAGGAAAAGAGGAAAAAAAGGCAGCCATCTGCTTCACACAGTTCAGGACCTGTCCGCGTTGAGGCGTGGAAGAGAATGAGCTTGTGAGAATACAGGTGTATCTGTCTGAATGGTTTAAAGAGGGACTTTCCCTTTCGCGCTCGTAAAAAAAGAAAAAAAGAAAGAAGGGCGGCGGACGAGAGAGAGGCTCGGGAGGATGATGTTATATCTTTAACACTTTCTGATACTGAGGTTAGTGCTCTGCTGGGTTTTTACCCAGGAAAAGCAGGAGATATTTGAGGATGGTGAAAAAGCTGAGACTGAGCCTTCTCAATTCTCCTGCCCTCCGTTTGAAGAGCTGTTGGAGGTTATTGAGCGAAAATTACCTTTTGACCATAACCCTCCAGCTCAGGTGAGCCTTTTATTTCTGCATGATCTCCATACAGAGATTAAAAAGAAATGAAAGATGCCGTTTTCTTCTCGCATCCATCGGTTTTGGCATGAAAGTAATCTGCCGACATCGAGGTGATGCGCGAGAGCGGCTATGAGGGAATGCCCCCTGTAGAAAGAGCAACAATTATAAATAATTTTTATCTGTGAAAATTTCTTTCTGCAGGGGAAACATCCTCTCTTAATTTCCCTCCTTGCCATTTAATCCCCTTCAGAAAATCATCTCGCTTAAATGGCAAGGCATACGCAGTAGCAGATCAGGCTGTGGCTTTATTACACACAATGCTGGTGCTTCAAGCATATCAGACTGATCTGCTAAGAGACCTGGATAGAGGCAGGGGCCTTTTTCTGACCAGGTAGCTGAGCTGCGCCGCACCACGGATCTCTCTCCGTGCTACCAAGTCGGCCGCCTCTGCCATGGGCAGGACTATGGCGGCCATGGTGGCAGCGGAGAGAAATCTGTGGATGAACCTGGCAGACATCGGGAGGAAAGAAAATGCTTTCTTCTCGATGCTCAGGTTTCGCCTTCTGAGCTTTTCGGTATTTCCGTTGAGACGGCGATTTGAGAATTTCAGGGAGACAAAACCGCACTCTGCTGCTTTCAGATCCTTCGTTCCACGAAGGTCCAGGTCTGAGCCCGAACAACATAGGGGTCCTGGCCTGTCTCGATCTGAGGATCAAAGACGGGCACAGAAGGCTAGTGTTGCAACTCGCGCTCCTCCCCCACCTGAGGGCAGGGGTTAGAGGAATCGTGGGTGACGAGGAGGTAAGCAGAACCTAAGGGGTATGATCTAGACGAGGCAACTTCTCGTCCGAATTAGAGTGATACCGTGGTATCTACTCATTCCCTTTGGGGATTTTTAACCCTCTGGAGTCTAAGAGGTTATCAGGAAAAAATAGCCTCATAACGCGTATATGCTTTAATCGACTTCAGAGGGTTAACTTCTGCTTTTATCCTCCCCTTCCTAATTCCCCTGTAACCACCAGCTCTCCACCTGATCGAGGTTAGGTGGAAACCTCTCGCATAACAGTCTCCTATGCTGGACCTATAATGTTTTTATGGTTCTATGTTCATAGCAACCACCTGACTGATGGTCCAGACTAAAAGGAGGTGCCCCTTGAGCGGGGCTCCAGCGCAGGAGGGTGGGTGAGTAAATGTAAACCTCTCTGTATATACTTATGTGTATTTAATTGCTGGTGGTTATGTGTCTAATAATAAACTCTGTGAATTTCCTTTTGCAGTGCTCAGTTACAGTGTTGACTAAACACTCGCCAGCACCAGCCATCCGGCTTCATGTTCCGGTATTAGGTGGCTGAGGTCACAGGTTTCTGAGGGAGCCTCCTTGATCATCAGGCCTGGCAAAGCACTGCAGGGAATTTCATGGATGTCCGGCCAGGTCACCCCGAGGGGTGCTGTCGCATCTAGCGGGTAGTGGAGGTGGCAGTTACAGAAGTCTTCTTGTATATGCTGCCTCAGGTGATGCTCCCCTCGCCCGAGGTTTGTAAAATTGAGCTTGCCTCTCCTGTGAGATTCAGCGCCTCTGCGATGCTTAGGAACCTTTAAGTACACACGCTAAGCTTTGTGTACTTTCTCAAAACCACATGGTGGTCAGTGTGCACGTGAACACTTTGCGCACTTTCTAAAAATCCACAAGTGGTAAGTTTGCACGCAAGACTCTGGAAACTTTCTGAAATCTTGTACAATAAGGGTTACGCACTCCGCTTCGTTCCCTTTCTTGAGATGATTAGATCTTGGTTCCTTGGGCTCCATTCAGCCAGTGTGTATTTGTTTATACACCTCAAGCATTGCTTCCCTCAACATGAGGGGCTATTTGGGTGATTCTCATGGTAACTTAGCAGCGCTCCCCTTTTTCCGAAAAAGGGTCGCCTATGAGCGCGCTACTCTGAGCTCGGAGTTCTCCTCTCATATGAGACTGAGTTCTCTGTTTATTCCCCAGAGCGCTCCAGTATTGTTTCCGTAGATCGAGTTGATGACTCTCAATCATACTGTTTTGAGATGCAACATTCCATCTATGAGCTGCTCTATCAGAGTGCCACGAGAGACCCTCCTTAGAACAGTATTTGAAAATTCCATGCTATGGTAAGTGTGCACGTGAAGTCTTTGCACCCTTTCTGAACTCAACACTATGGTAAGTTCGCACGCTATTATTCTGCGTTCTTTCTAAAATCCTATATGGTGAGGGCTTTGTGTGGTTGCTTCGTGCCCTTTCTTGAGTTGGTAAAAGCCCTGTTCATCTTGGGCGCCACTCCACCTATGTATCCTCGGATACCTATCTAAACAGGGTGTTGCTACTAGAGAACTGTCGAGACCGCTCTTTCAGCATGCTTATGCGTAAGCTAGCGGTACCCCCTGTGTGACAGGCAAGACTTGGTAGAAATGCTAGGTTCTTAGCCGTATCCCTTTAAAGGAATCTTTCCTGATTCAAAGCCTTCAGCTCTGCCCTGGGCCGAGGCTCTAACAATTAAGTTGGGTATGTAGCTTAGGCCTTTTGGCCGTAAGGGGTACTGTCACAGACAGCCGTCTAACGTCCCAGGGGCAACTCCCATGGAAATGGTAGAGTTGGTACTTGGTGCTCGCCATGATTCTGGCCTGCACTCCCCTCAGCATGGCGGCGTGGGTATACTGTTCCCCAAAGCGGCCCCTAGAGGACGCAGTTCGAAGTTCCCTTGAAAGGGAACTGTCTCAGGTTACGTATGTAACTGAGTAGGGAACGAGACACTGCATCCTCTAGCTCCCTGCCATGCTTCGGATACAAGCTTCAGACGAAGAAGATAATGACGTGCTCTCCCGGTGCTTATTTATAGTCGCGCTGGTAGTGACGTCGGAGGTTGTCGCCGGCCAACAAGTTGGTGTTTTTTCAATGTATGCTTCAGACATGGGTCACGACGAGGTGTTCCCCAAAGCGGCCCCTAGAGGACGCAGTATGGAACTATGGTTACATACGTAACCTGAGACAGTTTTACTACCAAAAAAAAAAAAAACCTTGGGTACTATTAAACCATGTTAAACATAAATAAACCATGGCCTTGCTACACTAACCATAGTAATAACCATGGTATTTGTAGTAAAACTATGGTTACACAAATTGTAATCAATATGCCAAAAAACCCTAAAGCCCCAATAAAGCAGTTCTCATTTGCATATTTTCTGTTTCTGAAATAGTAGGCTACTTCAGTGTAACCTGCATTCACTTCAACTGAATTGCTAAAAAATCTTGAATAATAACTGCTATATGCTGTTTTGCAGCAGTGAATTATATTACTTTATTATTTAATATATCATGCAGCACAAATGTTTGTTTTTGTGTAACAAACTATGTGTATTTTTACAGACAAACTACATTCATATTCATATAAATCAGACATTCAACGGTGATAGGTTTTTGGGAATGCTGTTTTGTACTCATTCATTCACAAGTCTGCTGTGGTTCAGTCCTGACAGGATAGCTTGGAATAGCAAGGTCATTAATTGACAGAAAAATACTGACTTGTCCTTTGGTGTGACAGATAATATCCTCTGGTGTGACACCTGTACTTTCACACCACAGGACAAAGATGTCACACCAGAGGACAAGGTCTCTTTAAGAAGCATTTAAAATAAATTATTAAAAAATAAAATGTAAATAATATTTAATTCCTTTTCATTATTTTTTATCATTTTCATATTCTATTTTCTGATATGTTTTTTTATTTTTTATTTATTTATAGAAAACATGTACTGTTATAAAGTGTCATAAAGATAAGTATAAAATGTGATGCCTTGTTTTTGAGACTGAAATTAGTGGAAGAGAGAGCACTCTGAAGTATATAGAAATAATTAAACGGGATTCACCAGAAGATAGGAGATCCTAAGAGAACAATGCAGAAAGTAAATAGAATCAAAATTATGCCTTACAAAGAGTAACCATATATAATGTATTTACATCTCAATAAATATAGTTTGAATATCAATCATATTTAGTTGTGTCACACATGCAGCTTTGATGAACATTATTATTTAAATTAAAAAAAAAAAAAAAATGAATAGTTTCTTTGGCAAAGTTTGCTGCTTCATTATTTGAAGAGTTTGGTTCCAAAAAAGAAAAAAAAGTGTCAAAATCAGTATTGTATCTGGTCGGTATTGAAAAGTACATTTTTAATTTTACGCAAAATTATTAAGTCATGTTGTCTCCAATTTCTTTTCCTAACTGCGACAAACACCAGTATTCCTTTTTTGCAGAATGCAATATATCCGCTTAACCAATCAAAGTGCACCATTCCACATGCTTTAGACAGTAATGACGGTGTTTTCAAAACACTCAGCATCCTAGTTTCCCTCATCTATTTTGTACTTTTTGATCAACAAACAAGGGCTGCATGATAAATCATATGTGATTGTCATACACATCTCATCAGTAAAGCTGAATCTGTGATTAATAGTACCAGTCAGTGTTGGGTGTAACGTGTTACTAAGTAACTAAATTACTGTAATTACATTAATTATCCACTGAAAATGTAAAGTAAGGGATTACTGCTCATTTTTAGGTAATTTAATTTAAGTTACTTATAAAGTACTTGCATTACATAAAGTAAATAATTTAAACAGTTAAAAAAAAATAAAAAAAATAATTTGAAATCTAAATTTACCGTCTAAGGATAACGTCTAAGGAGAAACTTTAAATACTCAGATACAGATAAGACAAATCAATCAAATCAAAAAAAGGACTACTTTCATTTTTTCACACTGACAGTAACAACAAAACATTGTGCTTTTGCCAAATAAACTAAACAAACAGGGTGCACTTTCTGCCATCTAGGTCTCCGTGAGCAACTTTCTACACGTCACAAACTCAGCGAAATTTGACACAGAGACATGAGATATATGTCTACAGTAAGCTTGTTTCTACTTTTTAACGAATTCAAATCGAAAACAAATATTCTCTGGTTATATAATCTGTACAGTCTGTAACTGTACAGTCTTTCCCATATCTGAGCTTGAAGTGTCTACTTTTAAATGAACAAATTCAAATCAAAAACAAAAATTTTCTGATTATGTAATTCATATGAAAGCGAGGTACAGTCTTTCCCATATCTGAGCTCATTATATGCAGTCACCTGCACGCAAACACTCTCATCTAGATGAGATTTGCTTTAATAATTTCAGTAATAGCTTTTATTAGCAAAAACAATATATTAGTCAATATTACAGTGTTGACCCTTGTTCTTCATAATGGTTGCAATTGGCTTTGGCATGCTGGATAATAGCTTTTGGGCCAAATCCTGACTGATGGCGATCCATTCTTGCCTTATTAGTTCTCGGAGTTGATCACAATTTGTGGGCTTCTGCTTGTCCATTTGTGAGGGCTGACCACGGGTTCTCTGTGGGATTGAGATCCTTTGCAGTAGCCTGGCCACAGATCCAAAATTTCAATGTGATGATCTTCATACCACTCCTTCATCACTCTTGCTTTGTGACATGGTGCTCCATCATTCTGGAAAATGCATGGATCATCAACAAATTGCTCATGGATAGTTGGAAGAAGTCGCTCTTGCTGGATGTTTTGATACCATTCTTTATTCATGGCAGTGTTTTTGGGCAGAATTATGATAGAGCCCACTTCCCTGGTTGAAAAGTAACCCCACACATGGATGGTCTCAGGATGCTTCACTGTTGGCATGTCACAGGATTCATGATAGCGTTCACCTTTTCTTCTCTGAAAAATAGATTTTCTTGATGTCCCAATCAGTTGGAAGGGAGCTTCATCAGAGAAAATAACTTTGCACCAGTCTTCTGCTCTCCAATCCTTGTACTTCCTGCACTGTACTGTCTTTGATGTTTTTCTTGGAGAGAAGTTATAAATGCCATGTATGTGTGTAGCTCAATTGGTAGAGCATTACGCTGTCAAGCACAAGGTTGGGGGTTTGATTCCCTGGAAACACATGATAGGTAAAAATTGATAGCCTGAATGCACTTTAAGTCGCTTTGGATAAAAGCGTCTGCTAAATGCATAAATTAAAATTATTTATATATATATATATATATATATATATACACACACACACACATACATATATACATACACATACATACACATACATATATATAAAGCATTATCATATTATTAGATTAGCAATCTTTAAGAATTAGCCTCTACTTAATTTAGTAAGAACAGTGTGGTGAGTCCTAGAGTTTTGTACTCTATGTGCAAAATGACATATATATTTCAATATTTTCAATTAATAGAAAAAAAATATTATTATTATTATTATTAACATTATTTTTGAGAGTCTTACCATAAATCGCTGTGATCCCCTGTGTATTTTTAAGTTTAGGTATATGTGTGTGTGTGTTTAAGCACATCCCTTGCTTAATGCCCGTGGGAAGGGGAGCAAGATTGATCTGGGCTTGGATCAAAGCCAGGTATGAGACTGTTCCCAGCTGTCATGATGAGTCTCCTCTTCACACATAGTTCCTGATGGGAGCAGACAACCACCCTTCCTGCACCCCCCAAAGCTAATCACAGTTTCCTTCCTTGCCCCCACCTAAACCTCAATGATTGACAGTCTTCAAGCACTAATAATTCACTTCACGGATGTTCAGGTCTGTGCGGCACATGGAACTGAACAACCACCATCAGAGAAGGGATGTGGGGTTGCAAGAGTAAAGGAAGACACAAACACATCTTTATGTTATAGAAATAAGTAAAAAAAAGACACCACTTGTAATTTGACACAAAACAAGGCCTTAAGGATTATTAGCAGTCACTATGTAGCTGTCAGAATGGAAAATAACTCATTTAAAAGAACAATACCAAAACTCTTGGAAAAACACTACAGTATGTTGAAATGACTGTGTGTGATATGCTGTTTCCTTTGAAGTTGATTAAAATAACTGAAAAGAGTGTTGATTATATATACTCCACTATTCAAAAGATTGGAGTCAGTGAGAGTTTATTTTTAAGTAAATAGTCAGTAATACTGTGAAATATATTCCCGTTTAAAATTGCTTTTCTATTCCATTTTAAAATGTAATTTATTCTTGTTATAGTAAAGCTGAAATTTTGTCAGCCATTATTCCAGTCTTCAGTGGCACATGCTCCTTCAGAAATCATTCTAATATGCTGATTTGCTGTTCAAAAACCATTTCTCATTATCAATGAATGAAGTGTGCTAATTACTGAAGTGTGAATTCTTTTTTTCAGAATTATTTGCTGAAAAGAAAGTTTAGAAAAACAGCATTTAATTGAAATATATTTTTTGCAAAATTATCTTTTGATAATTTTGATCAGTTTTATGCAGCCTTGCTGAATAAAAATATACATTTCTTTAAAGTCAGTATGAACCGGAAGTTGTGTCTTTATTTCACTCCAGTGACGTATTTCCAGCTGAAACAGAACATTGAATAGAGGGCATGGTTTCTTTCAAACTGACGTCATCAGAAAAGGAATGCCATTGCAGAGTGGAAGTAAATGTTCAGATTTTGATTAGAGATTTCCAAGACAAACTTTTTTTTTTTTCTGCGGATCAACTTGCACGGATTAATTGTTCCTATCAAGACTAGCTATGTGTGCTATTAGAGTAAATAAACTCAATTTTGATTTCATGCAGACTATAAAATAAATCTATACTGCATATAAAATTCTTATACACACAACACTTTGTATGTTTTTGGTCACAATTTAATTTAATAGTCCACTTTAGACATTCTAAATATAAGTAACTTTGAAACTTTATGTAAAAGCCAATGGTAATTAGATTATTAGTTGAGTGTTAAGTTCGGGTAAGTCAAATAAGTTGAACTTTTATACTTTCAAAATTAAATTTACAGTCCGTAAAATGTCTAATAAGGGAGCATCAAAACACACTATTAGCATATTGAGAGTGAGGTGTTGTCGTCATGGTACAGAGCCCCTCCTCTCGATATCGCAGTATCTCACCCTCTCTGCCATGTTGGAAGGATTCCGGCGGCAAAACATGATTGTTTACGTGTGTTGTTAACTCTGTAGTAGAGGAGGTTCTTGCAATTCCGCACTGTTTTACCATGCCTGGAAGTCACTGCCCTGTTAAAAACAGCTCCAGTACCTCAACACAAAAACCTGGTACAGTATGTGTCATTGAGCTAAAATCAAATTACAACTAAATACCTAAACATACACGCTTTAGCCTACATCAAAACATGTTGTAAACGTTTGTGTACATTGAACATCTCGTTACAATCTAGTGTTTACGAAACAGTCTTTACTAATTACTTGACTAATTACTTTGTCATTTTGGTCAAGAAGTGTCTGCTAAATGCAATGTAATTACAACACACTAAAACGCATGTGAAGAAACTTACTTTGTCCAGTACAACGCTGTTTTCACCACCTGGAGGCTTGTAGATGGCCAAGTCCTGCACCCAGCCACAGCAAAAAAGCCTTGTAACTTTCCAAAGACTTGTGACTTTTAAACTCCTGCATTGTGTAGTAACTTACACCAAAAACAAGATAATTCACAATGTCCATATATGTGCATGGAGAAAAATGCTCCAGGTCTTTGTGCCATTCCGCTGCAGGAAGCTCGTATGGGTCGATATTTTGGATGCCTGGGTTTATACCCACAGCATTGCCTCATATTTTTCTTAAGGTTTCCTAAAGGTGAGGGGGTTAACAAGGAAAGTCTAAATCCAGAGCATATTTCCATGTCACTGTTGTCACTGTAAAATCTCCCCCAATTTCCTCAAACATGCCCTTCTGCTTTTGTGAGTTGTGAAGTGTCAGAAAGAGTTATGACACCCCTGCCTCTCTTGAGCACTGGCCCAAGGGACACTGACTCAGCCTGGGGACAGACTGAGCTTAGTATCTCTCTCAGTCGGTCTTACACCTCCTTTGGGGCCACCGTTCAACCCCCCTCACAGTCCCAAACTGTAGGCTAAGCATCCCAATTAGAACAGTCCATTGGTTTTTTGGAGGAAAGCACCACTCCAGCACAGGAGAATCAATGGTCAGATGGTTGCAGAAGTGTCACAATTTACTAGCAAAGCTCAGAGGCCGTGGCCAGCTTCGTCAAGACATGCCGGGAACCGTGACTGTAAAGCACAGGCACCTATTACCATGGTGACAAAGACTTGCATGCAGTAGTTTGAGCTTTCGTCCTATACTTTTTGACATGGTATGTCAGCTGGAGTTTGTGCGAACAGCCACTGACAGGCACTAACCTCACTTAATGACAGGGAGATGTGTTGACGAGGAAAAACGTCACCATGCATTTTTCATGAGCTCTGCACATCATTTTAAGAATGGTGCTGTTTTTTTTTTTTTCAATGTTCTGGAATTCTTGTAGCTTATAGGTAATATTTATAAGGTTCTCTTATCCTTATGTGTCATGCATTTATGTTTGTGTCTCTGACAGATATCTCCGCCACAGAGTTCATGGAATGCCGTGGCAATCTGAAGAGCAGGTACGAGCTGCTAGGCGACTTCCTGTCAGACATGCTGTCTGTGGGGGCAGAAGACATCAACATTTTCAGTCTGGTGGAAGAGCGGCACAGGACTCTGGATGTGAGGTTCTCCATTCACAGCACGCCATTCCTCAGGGCCGAGAGAGTCCATGGATACCTTGCAGCTCATAAACAAAAAGTAAGGCCTGTCTGAAATGCATGGATATGAATATAGTTATATTAGACCTTTTAATTAACCTAGGAATCGCTCTAAAAGCATTTGCACTTCAGTGTGGAATAACTGAATGCTTTAACACTAATTACATTTGCTTTCACTTATTCATAATAAGATGAGACCTGATGTATTAACCCAGCCCTCTTTGTACCATTTCAGTCAAATCTAAAGTGTCACTTCTCACTCTCCCTTGCTCTCTTTTCATTGACATCACACATAAGCTCAATTTCATTCTTAGAAAAGACACACTGCTATAAGGGAAAAAAGCTGTGATGTGAATTGGAAACATTCAACCGATCTAAATGCATCAGTCTCCTACGCAAAATCATTGATCAGGACCAATTACAAGGCGTAAAGAGGCTTGGAAAATGGCCTGGAAATGGTGAGCCGAGATGGTGAAAGTAGTACTGATGGAAGCTATAGGTTATTAATGATGGGATTTCTAATCCTCTGGAAGAAACTGCTTAAAATGTTCCCTTATTCTCTTTCTCAATCGTTTCCCCCAAATTTGCTTTGTCTAGTTACAAAAAATAGTGGGAGAAGAAAGTGTAAAGTCAGAGAGTTAATTACAGATTAACTCACTGATATGGAAAGTGAGTTGCCCGTCTCCACCCATAGTAATTGAAGAAATTCCAAGACATGGAATGAAAAAAGTTAAATAAAATTCAATGCAATGAAAATTGTCATGCTTAAGGTACATGCATTGGCAGGGTTTTGAGAGGGATCATCGAGAACAGCCAGTTCATGCTCATGCACTGAACTGTTGCCTCGGAATCTGATGTAATTGCTTTTTTTCTATTTTCGGCCAGTTGTCGGCTCCGTTCTCTGAATGTCGGATGTGTCAAGTAGGCTGTGTGATGTTGGCTTATGAGAGAGCTGGAAGAAATGAGTGTGAACAGCAGGAGAGAGACAGAGATGAGCCCCCCCTCACGTCTGTAACTTTTTAAATGATACGTAATGCACTGCCATGATCTCCAGCAGTCCTCTCGCTTCCCCTTGCTTTCCACCTCTCCTGCCGCTACAATGCATACTTTGTAGAGCTCAGGATTCCCCCACGGCCATGCTAGGATGGTGGAAGTGGATTTTTCTGAGCACTCTGCTCATTTCCCAGGGGTACACCTTTCTATCTCGCCCCCTAACACCCCTTCTGCAATACACGCAATTGAAATGACACCCTGTGAAGTGTCAGACGCTTCACTAAAACACACACTGTTGCATCAAGCTCGAAAACCAAAAAGAAGTCTCCCTGTAGTGATAGTAAATCCTGATGAAAGAGTCATTGATAAACAGGGAAAGAGGCACAGGGGAAAAAAGTTTTCAGAAAAGCTTGTTATTTGTTGTGAAATTTTGAACCTAATCGGTTCAAATTCAAAGCTTGCATCTATGTAGGTCTTTAGAAGACAAAGCTAAAACAATTTTGCAGAAAAAAAAAAAAAAAATTCTTATGAGACTTACCCCTCAGAATAATCATACATGGCTCGTTCTAGTAATAGTGCGCCTATAGTGAGCTGGTTGAAACACAGAAGGAAGCAGTGAGGATGAACGAAGAACAATTAGAGCCATTCTCTGCATTTAATCAGATTCCTATGAATTTCCCACTCTATTTGAGTGCATGTTATAAAGGAGGGGAAATACAATTATTTTAAAGCTTTCATCTGGATCTTCGCTGTCAGAGCCATTTCACACTGGCTTTTCTCAAAAACGCTTCTCATCACCTCGGCTTTTGCAGAAATTTTCGTAATTACATACTGTATCAAACACGAAGGCAGTGCATTTTGCCTCTGCCCTTTTGTTCGACTTTATTCAGGCAGTTGCTGACTCTTGCACACCCACACTATTTCTTTTGTTTTGCTCGTATTTAGAATTTTTTTTTTGCCTTCACTACTTTTTTTACTCTCTGAATAATTTTGAAATTACTACTTGGTTTGTTGCATCTTTACGTGCTATGCACATAGCATCTCCCATCGATCTCTGTTCCAGTTCTTTGATGTGAATGTTTGTTCCTTCAGGTTTGCTTTGGCAGGGGAGGACCTCTACTCTTTCTTTTTGAAAGAAAAGCTCAGTCACGTATGGTGGTATCATGTGGATCGGTTCCACACCTCACCAAGCCTTTTCGCTCTCTCACCAAAACACCCTTTGGCAGTTGTTAAACCTATTCTTCAGGAAATCAAATGTTTAAGAAACACACACTGTTTTGAATCATAAAACAGAAACATGAAAAGGTCACTGGTCCAAAATGAAGTTTAGTCCCTGTAAGTGGGGAGCACAAAACAAACTCCAATCTTCCTACTTGTTTGCCTGTTTATGTGTGTATGCAGATCCCACTTTGTATATCTCTTGGGTGTCATCCTGTGCTATCATTGAGCCTCTCTGGAACAGTTACCCTCTGGGAATTCTGGGTATTGTGGTTCCAATCCCGACGGGCCCCCCGGAGGGCCTTTGAGAAATGAGCTGACAGTACGATTGAGCAGGAGACGGGCAAGAAATTCCATGCTCTCCTCCAGGAATAGGGAGAGAGAGAAATTAAACAGAGAGCGAGAAATGAGAGCGTTCGGAAGGATTAGACAAGGGAGTGGGTGTATCTTCTCTCCTGTTACCTGAGCCTAACTGCCTCATATAAAATAATGGTTTATTGGTTGTCTGCGAGTGCAAAATGATATGTGAGACCTCGTAGTTGGAGTGTTTAATGTCCAAGGTAATACATGCAAATCACTTCCTCAAGCAGGCACGAGTGTGGGAGTCAGACCTGAACGCTCTGTGGAGGATGCAAATTGTGTGTGTGTGTGTGAGTGTGTCTGTAAAGAACCAGAACCATGAAAAGAATGGGAGAGAGAGTCAAGTGTGTGTGGGTAAATGTTTAACACCAGGCATCTTTATGCTCTGCAGCTTCAAATGTGTATGTGTGTTTGTGTGTCTTGAAAACAACTCCTGGATCTGTTCCACAGGGACTCTGCAGTGCAGTAAAGTGCATGAGTAGATCTGAAGTCAGTTGGGCACACACACTTGAGATACACATGGACACTCAAACCATTGAATGCCAATTAATGGAATTCAATGAGAGATCACACTGATTTTGATTATACGTTTAAACTATGCATTATTGGTTTCACGTTCAGTGGCCCAGAAACATAGAACAATTAACAACAACACTAACCAAAAAAAAAAAAAAAAAACTAAATGCTTCCACAGTAAGTGGAAAAAAAATTAACCGGTGCCGATACCACGTCACTGTCACGTGTGGCATATTAAAAGTACTGCAATAGCGTCTTTGAGAGCATCCGGCTGACTCAGCTAGTGCAGCTTTTTCAGAGCGACTGCAGGAGCCCTGATGACGGCACAGCTCTTTCATGATTGGCCAGATTCAACATATGACAATGTTGTATTGAGTCATGTTCATAAAAAAAAGAACACTGATAAAAGCAAATATACCCCTGGCACTGTATCAAGCAGTATATAAAAAGTGTTTCTGTTGCTCATGAAAACGTTTCTGAAACGTCTGTGTATTTGACAAATATTGCATGTTATTCACTTCATCTGTGACAGAGTATGCAAACACCATGAGAGCTTCAGTACCGAGAGCAGAATGTGTCCGACTTGATGTCTCTGCTTTCAGTTCCGCCCCCGACTGCAAGCGACTATTCTCGCCATAATGACATGTATGTGCCCTGTTCACTCCAGAATCCCCACTCCAAGGGCCACTTCCATTTATAATATGCCCCGTGAACCATATGGTACGAATAAGTATATTGTTACACCCCTAATTTATAGGTATGCTCATAATGCCTACTGTATATACATATCGCATGTTTAAATTAAAAAAAAATAATAAATTAATATAAGTGTAAGATAACACACTACAAATATAATGTGAAAATTAAGAATACAATGTGCTTCTAGGATAAAGTAAATTTATTTATATATTTTACACAATAATAAAGCAATAATTTTAATATCACTGCATCCCCATAGATTGAGTTTTAGACTTGTTACATAAAGGTCACTAACTAAAATAAACTGTTCATGTCCACATTTTGTTTGCAAGGTTTTCTGTATATGAACTCCACGTACCTCTTCTTATGTTTTCTCTGCCCCATCTCTTCGAATGCCACCCAGCATCCGGGCTCCAGACTGAAATGGGCATGAAAGAGGAACAGCACAGTACAAACAGGGCTGACAGTGTGTGTGTGATGAGGTGTATCTGAATTTAATGGTGCCATTAAAGGCTGCATGTGTTTGTGCACAAAGAAAGGGAGGGGCAATGGATGCTGCCAAGGTGCACCAACATGGGCAGTCACATTGATGAACTCAAGGTAATGATTTTATATGATATTCTGTATAGAAATTGAGGAAAAATTAAGGCAGCAGAGAGACAGTGTGTAACCATAACTATACAAAATAAACTTAGTGTTTATCAGCACTTCCTGCAGTCTTTTACCATAAAATAAAATTAAAATAAAAAATATTACAAAAAAATATCTATTTTTCAGCATTATTTTGTTGAGCAGTAGTTACACTCTGTGTTGCTGTCATCCTTTTCATTTCTAAATTTTTTTTCTTCTTCATTTTAATACAGGTGGCAACCTGTGTTAAGGTGCAAATCTGCCACCATCTCTGTTGGAGTGTCAACCTGATTACTGCTTGCTGTCGCTGAATTATTTATGATATCATTGTATGTGTAGTATTAACATATAAATATTTTATATTTTAAATACGACACTTATCGTCAATAGAGGTATATTGTGAAACCCCAAGTGCCAGCTTGGAGAACTCCTGCTGTTCCCATTGTCTGCAGGGCACTCAGGGAAGTCAGTGAGAGTCTCCTTATTGTGCCCTTTCAGTTCTCACACATATTCCCCATGTACACTTTATTTCTCCTTTTTAAATATTTTATGTTCAATTTTATTTAAAATAAAACTCTTTCTGAGGCCTAACGCTACTCCCACTGATTCTGTTCTCACCCCACCATAACACATTGTGACATTTGCCTGTCCAGCCCTGTTGTGCGCAATGCACCATATCCCTGTTCTCCCTCAGAGTTTCCCCTTCAGATCACACATAAAATCAACATAAACAGCATCATCAATCACTCTGCCACAGCTGCTGTGTAGAAAATACCTCTCCATGAACCACCGCCAAGTCAGAATAATGTCCCGGCAAATAGGTCCCAGCTAATCTTGGAGTAGTTATCATCTTGAACATCTGTCTGTATTGTCTCTCTGTCTGTATCTCTCGATATCTCTTGTTTCTTCACCCCTTCATTTTCCCTTAAGTGTGCTGGCTGCTTGAGTTAGTGGAGGAGAGGTCAATCACTGTTTGACTGCTCAGTCCACCGAGGAGCAAACTGCTATATTTCAGATGTTGTATTTGAATAAATGGTGTGAAAGTTGAGAGGCAGCCCTGTGGACGTGGGGTATCTGCCTGCCGTTTATGTGCTTGTGGAAAAGCACAGGCACAGAGAGTCTCTGGAGTGCGCAATGTGTCCAAGAATGAAATAGAGTGAGCATCCACCAGTGTCTTTGAACGCTGTTTATGCAGGTTTAAGTGGGTTTGGGGTCTTTTTGGTTAACTTGGTTGGACTTGTTTTGCTATTTGTATGCTAATTTGACGGTAGCTCAGCTGAACAGATTGGCATAGAATAGATGGACACCAGCATATGAGTGCTGCTGTTACTGGCCTAGAAGTCAATGTATGTTAATCAGCAAGACTTCCTTGGTCAATGAGCTTTGTATAAAAGATAACTGAATATAAAATGATGCTATCCCCCACACTATCAATACTTGCTAAATATTGAAGTTTATCATAAGCACAAGAACCGTTTCAGTCCACTGACCTTCATCAGGCCAATGCATATTATTAAAGACAAGACTCCCAACCAATGAATGTCATCGACACTACATGTGGACCAATCACCAACTCGTACCTCATAAATAACAAGGGCTCAAATATGCAATAGAAAACACTTTACAACATTACAAATAAATGGTGTTCCATTGTTTAAACAAAATAATCATGTTGGTAAATTCAGAATATCAGACAATTCAGATATATAAAACAAAACAGACACTCAGATATATAATAGACACCATTAACCATAATAGACATAATTTACTCTAAGGGTGATAAAGTTTGAAAAGTCACAATCCAAAGTCCAGTCTGGACTTTCAAATGGAGGGACAAAACATCTTAATTGTGATTTGAAGATTAACCAAAGTCTAGTTTGGGTTTGAAACAACATGAGTGAGAGTAAATTATGAATTATCATTTTTGGGTAAACCTTTTATCCCTCTGGTGTCTGAAGGGGTTTCCGGGCCCTGGACAAATTTTGACATGCTCTGACATTTATGCTTTTTTCAGTATCTTAAAAACACATTAATGGCTAACATCTGGATACATTGTATTCAGCACAAACTGGGCTACAATAATATGCAGCATGAGTGTAAAGTTTTTTTTTTTTTTTTACAGCACAGTTTAATCAAAATATACACAGTGAAGTTCAAAGACACATTATTGAGCACAATGATCTTAATACAGAGATGTGAATAGTCACACAACTTTGTGCCATTACGGAAAATATCCTGTTCAAATGTTAAACAAGTAATCCATATTTATGTAGAACATTAGCCCAGTTGAACAACATATGATGTTGGTAAAGCACTCTCAGGGGTTTGAAGTGAAGTCTTCAAGGTATCCGCTCACCCCCGCCCCCCCAAAAAACATGATTTTGTAGTCATAAACACAAACATACTTTGCATCTACAATACAAAAACCTTTCATTATGGTAAATAAATAATTATTGTTAAGCACGTTGTAAACATCGACACATATCTGTGAATAGAGTATTTCACAGTAAACATTGGTCTAAACATTCTTAGACTCTTAACATTCACATAGTGGTACAGTGTAAACACTCATATTACTTTTATATCGTATTGTTTTATATTTGACAGAACATTAATCAAAGTTCCTGGCATCATGAGATATTTAGATGACAATGAAATTACATATATTTCAAAATGTTTCAATTGATTTAATACATGTAGGCACAAAGTATCACAGGGTTAGTTGTAACAAACGTGGTTTGAATATTTCCACACGTTAGCATAACAAAATACAATATTTATTAGTTACCATATCAACATTATATAGAAAAAAATGTGCGCCAAAATTCAAAAATCTTTTGAAGATATCGCTGAACGTTTATTTTACCATAGTAAAATTTAAATTATGGCTCAAGTTTTTCATCTCAGTTTTTTTATTCATTTAAAATTAGACAAATCTGCTATTATTTTAATCTCCAATCTGTTATTTATCAGTTCAGATCGTTTTTTAATGCTTTGCTAACTAGCAGAAGACACTAAACAGTTTTAAATTCCACTTGCTCAGAGAGGGCACGTTGTAACACTACGTTACAATGTGCTATTCTGTGACATTAGCGATGTAATTTACACTATGTACTTTAATGAATTTTAATGCGAATCAACGAGAAACAGGTGAATAAAGACAGACAGTCAATGTTTAGTCAGTTTAATGTTTATATGCAGTTACCCCCATTTATGTGGGTCCTCCCACCATTTGATTGCAATGTGTTCATTGTCAAACTCTAAAATCAGATTATTTTTAATTCTTTATAAAAAAAATATGTATGTATATATAAATATATATATATATATATATATAATTGTATTTTATTAACAAAATATTTTAGTTTATATATTTATTTTTTTAGTTTATATAATTTTTATATGGTCATATCACAACGTGCCCCTCAGATATTACAATGTATGGGGCATGTTGTGAATCGCCACACTTTGTTTACAGAGGAGATGTGGGCATTCACATGTTCACGTGTCAGTTTAGGTGATTATGGTTTGAATAGCACACTTGCTTATGAACGTGGTCACATTAAAGATAATGAGCTCAGACGGGAAAAAATGTACCTCACATTGGTTTCATATGGATGATTTATTATTTGTTTTCAACGTGGCTTACTACCAGTGCTTTAAGTGGCCCAAAAGAGGTGCCGGTACTCTATTATATATATATATATATGTATATTATATATATTATATATTATATATATATATATATATATATATATATATATATATATATATATATATATATATATATATATATATATATATATGTCAATCACTCCTGTACGCGTGCATCACTGTCCTCCTCGCAGCTGCAGCAACTTGCTCTCTCTTCATGAAGCTTTAACACAAAAAGGGGACAAAAAGGTCGTATTGTCTTTGTGCATATAGATTAATTAGATAAATGAATATCTAAATTTGTGCCTAGCCGCCTACGGTATTTTTTTAGAACTTAGAAAAAAGATGCTGCAGCCAATGAGCAGCCGGCGGGGGCTGTTGCAGGACGACTCAACCTCCGCAGACAGTTTTTAATGTTTATCAGACAATAACTACTCAAGATTTTGCTTTAGTATAATATTCGGGACAATTAGGGCCAGATTCGGAATTCGGGACAACAATTTAGATTTCGGGACTGTCCCGAATTTTTCGGGACGTCTGGTCACCCTACCTGAAAGAGCTACTGCATTACTTCATTAACTTGCGTCTGACCAGCATCTATATCATTCAGGCTTGGTGGGGTGTCAGCCAGCGAGTCATCTGATTCTGATCGTTTTGTTTTAGTACTCAGAGTCTGAAGCCAGGAGATCATATTATGTGTTATAACCTGTATTTGAATTAATACCGAGCCGAGATGTACGATTCACACACTCTCTCCAGCCACGTTGAGTTGTTACTGACAACGGCAAAAGCGACGCATGCGCTTTTCACTTGTAAAATTCAAGGTTGTATGGGTAATGTAGTCTCTGCTCTCGGTGGGACGAATTAGGAAGCTTGCATTGTGAAGGGCGCTCTGAAAAGCGGCAGTGCAGGCAAAGGATTAAAACCTCTATTAAAACAGATGTCCAAATGAGCGTACCGGTACGCTAAAAGCACGCTCTGGGCGCACGGAGAGGTGGCGGTACACTCAAGAGCTATATTTGCAAGTGGCGGTACTGAGTACCGGTGCGTACCGGCCCACTTAAAGCACTGCTTATTACATTTAAAAGGAAATTTCAAGCTTTCTATACACATATTTATCATGTCTGTGAGGCAAGTATTCACTGAGATTCAGGTTTTTTTTATTTATGTGAAGAAAGTTGATAGAGACTGAGATGGCAGAAAGTGCACCCTGTTTTCCTTATTGTGCAAAAGCACATTGTTTTGTTGTAATTATGACTATACACAAATGAAATTAGACCCTTTGCCGTTTAAACAATGTCTTACTCTTACCTGTATGTTATCTGATTAAAATGAATAATTTTCATGGTCATCAAGAAAAAACATGACAAACCACACCGGTGCAGTCTTGCTGACCATATGCTATTATTTCTTAACAGCAGTTTTGAGTAGAAACATAATTATTTCACTCAGTGCGTGATACTCAAAATCTGGTTCAGGGTCAAAATGACTAAATTATGAAGCTGTCCACATGTGTTCTTTACTCTATATTAGTTTCTGTTATTTGTCTTCCATCATTATGGCTGCACTTCACAAGTGATGGATTTCTTTCTTTCTCTGTCTTTCCTTGTCCCTTCCCCATCCAGCTCCAGTCTTTTCTTCAAGTCAACGTGACTCAGGTTCATGTAGATGAGTGTGTGGATGCAGACTGTCGGGGAGGAGGGGGCTGCACCAGCCATATGAGCGTGTCTGACAAGCCAGCGGTGGTCGACTCAGGCAGCATGGCTCTGGTGTCAGTGACTGTGGAAGCCACAGCTGTCTGCAGTTGCTCGGCACGTGAACACCTCCACCAGAGTTGCTCTGTCTATCCCAGAAACCCCTGCCACAACGGAGGAGTCTGTATAGACACGCAGAGCGGATACAGGTGAGAAATTACAGGTTTTCCTTTGAGAGCTTTTTCAAATGACTTTATTTCACTTCACACATGGAGAGAAAGTGAACGAAACAGCAGGGAGATGTTTACAACAGGCTTCCTTTAGCAGTCTGTAATCTGCAGCAGGTTCCTCAGCAGCTCTTTGAGAAAACAACCAAACAGAGTGTCTAAACATTACATAAGTATGAGAACTGTTGCCTGACGAAACTGTATGAAGCTCACAATGCACATGCACTTAGATGCATAGATGCTTTTTTGAGAGATAATAGCACCTTTTTATATCCATTGGAACAAAAATAAATATGTTGACAATAAAACAGTGACCAGTAAGGCAGAGATCAGTAGCAATATAATGAGGCCTTAACATTATTCAAACAAGGAAAAATTTAAAAGGCCATTAAGAATTTCAAGCACTTATGAGTAAAATGTCATTTGTAGTGCACTGGTTCCATTTTTTATACAATACAGTAAATAAATGTTATATTAATATTAATATCAATTCATATTAATTAATTGATTGATTTATTGTTTGTCCAGAATTATATTTTAACAGATTAACAGACTGAAAACTGTTGATCACATTTATGTATGTCTTTCCTCCTAAAAGGAAGATAGGCCTAAAAATGGCAGAGACGGATGGGAAGAAAGTAGTGGAAAAAGTTTTTGTATGAATAAGAAGTACAGTAGTGTCAGCCCAGAGTTGAGAATACCATACGGTAAGATTGTATAACAGTTAGCTAGGGCACTACTGGATGCTTAGCAGTGATTTATAAAGCTTAGTGTTTTAGTATGTGTGGGCTGATTTAGATCCAAATCAAGAGAGCAGCTGCCATGTGGAAGCTCCTAATGATATCTGAGATGTGGTTGCAGATGTGAGTTGTATTCTAATCGCTGCTTGTGATATGGATGATTTTTCCTTCCCGCAGGGAAATTAAAAATGCAGAGCAATGAATATATCATAAATACCAGCATGACATCTTCCAAAGGGGGCATTTAAAAAATGAAATTGCACATTTGCCTATTGTATAATTTATGTGTTGTCCATTCACCTTAGCGCCTATTAAGAGCACACTACCACTCCTATTACACGCACATGCACAAATCTGTTTCCACACCTGCATATTTTTCAGGGGAGACTGACACACATACAGCTCTATTACACATTTTCCCAATCTCTTTTGCATGACATGACCTTACATCATAGATAGCCTTAAAAATACCAGAGATTTGTACACGCAATACATACACGTGCATTGGCTTAGCATCCCATTCTGAGATACAGTATGTCTTCGCTTTCCACGCTTCATGTTAATCACCTTGAAAAATATGGATAAATTAATTTAGCTCTCAGTGGTTTAATTAAAAGAAGAGATTGAAGCTACGGATTTGTGAGTGGTCAGACCTAGCGAGCATGTAATGTGGTGAGCTGGCTTTGTGGGCCAGAACAGTTCATGCCTCAAGCCCTCCTCTAATCCTAATAATGTCCTCAGGCAACAACCTTAATGTTGCGTCTGTGTTACGTCAACCTTCCGGTCTTCTTCAGCCTTCAGGCGTGCTCAAAACCTTTCAGTTTTTCAGTGTGAAATTTTGACTATATATATATGAAAAATGTTTATTTGAACTGTATGCGTTCACATGGAACGATTTATCAAACATATACATTTCTATGAAAAATAGGGATTAGTATGCATTGATATGACATGGTCTTGTAAGAATATCTCGCTTTGGCAGAATAAAATTGCTTTTGGGTCCCTCACTCACACTGCTTGGTTATTTCTGTGTCAAGAGAGACTTAAACATTCCTGCAGGAGAGTGCTTTAAATATCACTGTTTTCTTGCACAAACGCTGTAATTCACATGTATCAAACATCCAAACAGCCAGGAGAGTTTAGCTCTCAAGGTCCTTTTTCTATTATCTGTATTTCATGAATATCGCAAATGGAATCAAGAGTCACTTTCATTCAGTCCATGTACCATGTCTGTGCTTCATTAGAATTAAGTAGATAGAGAAGATTTGCAAATCTTTTGTAAATGTACATCAGCGGGAATGGGGGTTGATGTCAAGCACATTTACTCCAAGACTGTAAACCCTTGTTCCCTTACGAAAGGAAAATATATTTACCAATATATTTCTTAAAATATATTGTGATATATTGTAATATATTATTTTCCCTTTTTATTTTCTAATATATTATATATTTGAATACATTTAATAATATATTGATGATACATATATTACATAATATATTGCAAAATATACAAATGATTGCCGCTTTCAATATATTGCAATATATTGGAAAAAATAAATATATATAAAAATATATGCCTAATATATTACATGATATTTTCCAATATACTGCAATATATTTTTGTTTTATAAGGGTTAGAATAGTCCTGAAAAATTGTTAACATCTCATTACCCCAACAGTTGTTAAAATAATAATAACAATAATAATAAATAAAAATAAAAACTATTGACAACTATCACAACTATTGTTAGCATAAGGCAAAAACATCTTTTGGAAATTCTAGATGGATTTTTTTAAATCATAGGTTTAGTAACTTGTTTTATGTTTTACTTATGTACAGATATTTTCCTCATGAGTAAAAGGATTTGTGTTATACCATCCTATGCATGACGAGCAAAATAATCTGCCTTTTTGGGTTGGAATGTCGATTCAATTCCCAACCATTATGTGCATTCATAAAGCAAACATGAAGCTGATAAAGTTTGTTTAGGAGGATGCTGCAAAAATGTATTTATTTTTCCCTAGTACTAATATCTAAACATTCCTAAAGCAACATAAATTTACTTCCTTCAAAACTGCATAGAAATATGATTTGTTTATACGCAATTTAAGTTTGTTGCTTTAAAGTAAACAGAAAAAAAGTAAACTTAATTTAGTATGTATCTTGTAACACACAGTGTTTGGTTAGATATGTTTAAAGGAAATAAAAAAATAAAGGTTAACACTGGAATAAGGATTTTTGCAGTGTAGTTTTTGCAATAGCAAATACTATGTGCTTTATTAAAATACTATTTCTGATATGCGGATACAGACATGCTGCATATTTCAAAACAGTGTTCATTACTCTGCTGAGGGCTGGATGTCAAGATTTAAGAAGCAACATGTAGAGTCAGAAAGCAGGATTAATGGTGGATTTGTAAATGGAGGATGGGGTAGATTGTTGTAGATTTCTCATAAGCTAACCATTGGATTCTTCTTTCTGTTTGCGCTGGCAGAAACTGAGCGAATGGGAAGGGGTGAAACCATCCAGAGGGAGTAAGAGGATTGTGTTCAGCCATCATGGCTGATATTAAGACCAGGATTTAGTCGAGGAGTTAAATTGGTCTGATTTAGATCATAAAGCAGAACAGAGCTATGAAGAAGGAAGTGTTTCTATTTACAGTGTTTTACTGTCTCTCTGGTGCTCTCTTTATCCCTGACTCAAGCACGGGTCAAAAGACACTGTTAATATTTTAGATATTGCTCAAATTGACCCTAGTGAGTTACATGGGACAGAGGCCAGCTCTTCTCTTTTAGAAAGATCTGTGACCCTGCTGCTGTTTATCAAAGGTTGTGATTTCTTTAGTGAATGAAAAGACTGTCAAACTGCCTTTCTAGCCTTTTTTATGCTATTGAACATTTTTGTTCGCAAACAACTGCTTACAAGAAATGCCCCAAAGAAACTCAAAATGTGTGATCAGCAAACATTTTGCTCTTTAATTGTTCCACTTATTTCCTCAGACTGGCATCAATATTCCTTATGCTTTAGTGGGACTGTCTCTTCATTGATCCTGACACATAATTTGACCCTTTCCATTGCCAGATCGCAAGGCTTACTGTATGTATTGCTCAATCCTGAGCCTAAACAGGAGTCACCTGACATAGTTTCTAGTGAGTCTTTATGAAACTTTAGCTTAAAAGGGTATTGTTCCCCAGACTGAATTATTTTATTGTATCGATTCGGGCGTTTAAAATGTTGTCTTACTGCAACCAGATTGGCTCCTCTGTCTTGCTAGATTTGTGTCTTGGGAGAGCATTAGTCGCACCAGGCTGGAAATTTGTCCAAATCCAGTTCGCTGTAAGGCTGACAGTAATCAATGGGCCAACATTAGGAATGTAATATCTGTACCATTATCATGGAAAGTTTTCTCTGTGGTGTGCATTACTCTTTTATCCCGCACGTGTATCCATCTCAACACACTTGATGGATGAGTCGAGAATGAATATCTGACAGACCATCTGACATCTTTTAGACAGATTCCTGTAAACTTTAGCATCTTATGAGAAAGGATCCCCAAAAAATAAAATAAAATTGCCATTATTATTATTTTTTGTGTGTTTGTTTGCAAGTAAAAATAGATTTGTACTGCATACAAATGGTGCATTTAGTACTTTGGTGCTAATTTAAACTTTTATACATTAAGAGATAGCAAATTAGCCCAAAAGGAAAAAATATGCATAATTAATTATGTTCAGTGAAAGTAGATCAATTAACTGGTTTCGGAAGTCAGAGGTCAGAAAGAGCTTGATTCCCAAGTATGTTTGCACATACAAGGAATTAGGGCTGTGCGATATGACAATATATATATAATAGATCAAATTAAAAATATTATGCTCTATCGTTTATTTTGTGGTGTCGCAAAATACATTGTTTACAGTAATACTTTTTCATCATTTGGATGACTGCGATCTTTACATGCCATGGGGATGCAGGCAGAAATGGGAATAACAGCATGGCGAGTGAAAGGGAGACAGAACCAGGACCAGCCAGGACAAAACGAGGGACTACATCCGTAGCATGAACATGCGTTTTAAGCACTGCAGTTTTAAAACAACCAATTTTAAGTCGTTGAAACAAACAACAGAGCAAACTTATGTTCGTGTGCCGTCTCTGTTCCCGTGTGAGAGGAGCGCACATTTTTTGCCACTTTATTGGCTATGAACAATTACATAAACACATTTAAATGCGTCATAATCCCCGTCTTTGCAAGTATCCCCATAAACACTTAGGTCACACTTAGGTAAATAGATGTAGGTCTTAAGAGAGAGTAAACAGCTGAAAAAGGAAACGCATATGTAAAAGTATATTGGATCCGGAATTTAGTCTTAAAGGGGAAGCTACCCAATTTTTGTACTGTTTGCCATTCATATTAAAAATACAACTCACTGCTCTTTAAATCACTTTTTGTAACTTTAATAAGAAAAAATAAAAGAATAATAATAATAGATTTATATATCTCTATAGAATCTATACATAATTAACATGTTAATTATATCTATCGATTGATCATGTAGTGTTTCATGTAGCATTTCTTATTTGTTGTAGGATTTTTTGTCCTATTGCTTGCAATTAGTTTCTTAGCCTTATTTCATCACTGACCATTTATTTATCTTCAGTGAGCTTGAGTTTTTGTGTGTGTTTCTATTTTTTAGGATTGTATTAGTTTGATATTGACATTGGTGATAAGGATTATGAAAATATTATGGTATCAAAAATGTTGATGTCATAAACTAAAAACATAATAATAATAGCTACATCGTGATATATAGTGTTATCGTTAAATCGTTAAATTAGTCATATCGTGATATAAGATTTTGGTCGTTTCATCCACACATACAAGGAATTTGTTTTAGTGTCACAAGCTTCCAGTAGACCAAGACAACAACACAAATATAATAAAAATAAGAGGTGAATAAAACATATGTAGTATACATGTATAAATATAAATAAACCACAAAAAATAATAAATATGTACAGGTGTGCTATAGATAAAATTGAATATGAGTAGAATAAAAAAAGTTGGGATGCGCTACGATGTAGGGTGATAAATAAATATTACGTTATTACACATATTTGTATTGCACAATGGGAGAACATTTAACTCTTCTGTATGTAGATTGCCTGGGGAAAGAAACTGTTCTTGTGCCTGGCTGTCCTGGTATTCAGTGCTCTGTAGCAACGACCAGATGGCAAAAGTTCAAAAAGCAGATGATTATTGACATGCACAGGACACACTCAATGATGGCTGAGTAGAACAGTTTTAGCAGCTCCTGTGGCAGGTAAAATTTCCTCAGCTGACGAAAGACGTACAAACATTTGTTGGGCCTTTTTAACGTGCAGAGTCGATGTGAGTGTCCCACTTTAGGTCCTGAGAAATGGTGGTTCCCAGGCTTCTGAATGACTCCACTTCACCCACAGTGCTGTCTATGATGGTGAGTGGCGGAAGTTCCTCCTGAAGTCCACTGTCATCTCCACTGTTTTGAGCATGTTTAGCTTCCAGGTTGTTGTGACTGCACCAGACAAACAGCTTTTACCTCCTGTCCGTAAGCAGACTCGTCTCCATCCGAGATGGGGCCAATGACTGTAGTGTTGTCTGCAAACTTCAGCAGCTTGACAGAGGGGTCTTAAGAGGTGCAGCCGTTGGTGTACATGGAGAAGAGCAACAGGGAGAGGACACAACCCCCAAGTGGTGCCAGTACTGGTGGTGCGACTCTTGGATATGAATTTACCAATTCTCACTAGCTGCTGCTTGTCTGTTCGAAAGCTGGTGATTAATTTACAGATAGAGCTAAGGACAGAGAGTTGGGTTAGTTTGGTCTGGAGGAGTGTTGAGAGTGTTGAAAGTAAAAGTCATGACATTTGCCAAGTATGGTGTAACGGATGCGCAGTTCAGTGATTCATTGGTTCTGAACTAATGAATCACGGTTCGTTGAATCTAAAACAATGCAAACCCAAAGCTTGCAGATTTTGAACTCAGGCATATAAACCCAACTCTCTCTAAACTAAATGCTTGGCCTGGCGCCAGCCTGGCTGGATTTAGTTATTTACGACACTCTGGATGATAAATTCCACAGTCACGTGTGCAGCCTCAAAGGAGAAACGAAACACCCACATTCCTAAACACACACACAAACTTTTCTTTATGCTCTTTATGTAAGTCCTTAATAAGATGTATTTTGAATAGGTTTGTGTGTTGCATAAAATGGTTAATCCTGTTATGCAAGGATTATAAATTGCTGACTTGTAAATTGGAAATGTTTCTCCTAATTTAATGTTCTCAAATAGAATCATGAGTTGTAACCCTACCCTCCTGACCAGCTCATAAAAATGTATGATCCCACTGGGAAACAGGACAGGAAAGCTAACTCTTAGAAAAGAGAATAGTACCCTTTTATTTTCTCAATGTATTCTAAATGTATTGAGTATTGCCTTTTTGTGCAGTAGATGTTTCCCCATATAAATTGGAGTATCTGCAGTTTTATCGTGTGTTAACCAAACTTTAAATGTGAGTAATTCTGCATATGAATGTAACGTCGTGTTTCTATCAGTTATAGATGTCATTTATGGTATCTTTATAATCTTAAAAATCCGACTGTGTCGAATCTCGACGACAAATTACAAAAAGATGCATCGTTTCAGAAATACAATCTTTCTTAAGAAAAATGTTAAATTCTGTCAGCTATAACTCACGCGAGGGGGTGTTTCCCCAGAGACAAAGGAACGTTTTTCCCGCTTCAGATCGCGGACGTTCATTGGTTGTTCATGCAAATGGAGGCGTGAACCAGTCAAGCCATAAGAACTGAAACCATGAAGTTCCTGCCTCTTCTTGCTCTTCTTCGTGCTCTTGCCCCGCTCTTGGTCCTCTTCTATCTCCATTGATCTCAGCACGGTGGCTGAGAGAACAGCCTGTTCTCATGGCTCCTTCGGGAGCTTTCATCTCCGTTGTTTTCATTTCTTTTACTTACTAAGTTCCTCTCTACACGAGGAAGACGAATTCTGAATCTCAATCACAAAGAGACCATATGCAAGTATTATTTTCTAGAGAGATTTAAATGCTGCTTAAAGTTTGTCTATTACCTTTTCAAGGTGATTTGATTCGTTGTTGTCTTTCAAGGGTTACTGTCCGTGAGTTTGCATAACTGAGCATAATTCTGTGATCGCGCCTAATTCTCTCACCTCTCTCTCTCATCCTCTCTCACTCATGCTCTCTCTCTCTCTCTCCCTCATTTGGATTCCGTTATGTCTTGTACAAAGTTTACTGTCTGTATTGTCGTACGCGTATTTACTCTGTGATTTGTAGTTTGATGTATTATTAGTTCAATTATTAAAAACCAATATATATTCATGATTGCTTCTGTCTAAAACGCTCACATCACGAGTCGATGTAATGTCTGATCTTTAGCTACAAGCTCGTTATTTTTCAGTAACTGAAATTTCATAATGATAGGAGAATGTGTTTCATGGCCAGAAACAATTTTTCCTTGAATTATAAGAAGTGATAACCCTATTGAAAGTTAAGTTAATCTTACGGCCGTTTGCTGGACAAACCACTGTTTGATTTGCGGTAATTCACAGTAAGAGATATCACTATAATTGATATGAAGAATGGAATATTGACATATAAATGAGTAAATTACAGTGCCTTGTAATGAGTTATTGATATATAGTGCAGTTCCATGTTGACTGCATCATCCAGCGACCCGTTTGCTCGGCAAGCAAACTGCAGGAGGAACCCTAGGCTGTAAGGCAGGGACTTCCAGGTTATACAACCTAGCAAATGTGGATGTGAGGCACAACTGGAAGAGAAGCGTCAACTATCCACTTAGAAAGTCTCTGCTTCATGACCAGATGCCATCTAGCAGACCCACCGAAGCAAACAAAAAGCTGCTCCATCTTAAATGCAGAGGTGGAAAGAGTACAAAAATATTCTACTCAAGTAAAAGTACCATTACATTAATGAAATTTTACTCAAGTACAAGTAAAAGTACCAGTCTAAAAATCTACTCAAGTAAAAGTAAAAAGTAGCTCATTTAAAATTTACTCAGAGTAAAAATTACTTAGTTACATTTTAACAGTGGGAGGGAGGCAAAAATGGGACAGGCCAAGGGTGTCAAACTCAGTTCCTGGAGGGCCACAGTCCTGCACAGTTTAGATTTAACCCTAATTAAACACACCTGATCCAGCTAATCTAATCATTTAGGTTTATTTGAAAACTACATGATATGTGTGCTGGAGCAGGGTTAGGGCTATGGCCCTCCAGGAACTGAGTTTGACACCCCTGGGATAGGTCTATTAATCTCAAACTAGTTGTTTTTAATTAAAGGAATCAGTTATTTAGAATAATAAGACATTTGGGATGTTACCAGGCTAATCAATATCAACAAACTCATCTTTTAATGCAGAGGAAATGCAGAAGATTCATTGGAAGTGGCATTTAGATGTATTACACTGTTTAGTGCAGGACAAGAATGCATTTAACCTGCAGTTACAAATGCATGAATAATGTTTTGACATACAAGACATAAAATGTTGAATACTCATTTGAAATGATAAGAAATTAATTATTTAAAAAAAATCAAAAGATACTTTAAATGTGAAATTAAAATGGCCAGTATGTGTCAGCAAGTCACTGTTAATAAGTGAGTCATTGCGATTGAACTGAATCATTTAAACGGTTGATTCATTCAGGAACGAAACACTGTCACGTTGCTCAGAGACGCAAAACTGTGCTTTGGTGGCTGTGTTTGGAATTATTTTCTGTTGTAGAAATAGAGCTAAAAAAGGCAATATGGTGTCTGAACGCAAGTCTCTTAATTAACTTGTTTACTGAACTGTTATATATATGTATGTATATATTCATGATGATTTTTGGAGGAAAGGACGGCCTTCTTTGTGTGATTTTGATTTAATATATGAAATTACATAAATATGTGAATTTTCTGCCCCTATATCTTCAATTTTGTGATCATTCTAAATGCATTTTATGAGACTGAATCACACAGTGAAAGAATGCACTATAAATGCGCGCGCACATCATTAAAACAAAAAACATGATATTATCGCAGATGATATATATAGCACACTCCTCACCACTGTCTTTTTGGCTAATTTGTGCAAAACCTCTTGCTAAAATGTCAAAGCTTCATTTTAACCACCAATGCAACGATGCAATTATTTAGCTTACCTACATTCTTGCGAAGGGTTGATGTCTTGTCGAGATTGTATAAGCTGCTAGTTTGGTCTTCCTAGGCAAGTACAGCTTACACTGCATAATAGAGCATACATATGGCCAGGGGTTCACTTCATTTCCTTCGAGTTCAACTTCAGAATATGACGGGGTTTCGTTTTCAGCGGTGTCTGCACCACTAACGCCTGTTTTGACCGTCTGCACCTTTCTTGTGATTTTAGCGCCAGTTTGCCCTCCTGCCCATTATTTACTGATGTAGTTTCCAGGGAGCGGAGTTTTTTTTTTTTACTCAGTAATTATTGTGTTTTAAAATGTAGCGAAGTACAATACTTTAAACAAAATATACTTAAGTAAAAGTAAAATTACAGATTTAAAAAATTACTTTAAAAAGTATTAGTACACAAAAAAGCTACTCAATTACAGTAACGCGAGTAAATGTAATTCGTTACTTTCCACCTCTGCTTAAATGGGACAGAATACCCTTCAATCAGTATGTAGCAACAATATTCTGTAAAACTATTGATTTGTGCTACAGTAATATCCCAGAAGCCTATAAAGCCAGAACTTTTCCACTGCTGGGACTTGCAGATCATTATGTTATAAATTTCATTATGTTACTAATTATTCTTACAACAGTTGAAACAACACAAACCGATAATACACAGTGTCCCACAATGGTTGGAAGATGTTATTGCACGCCCTCAATGCTGCTTGGCATGCACAGACTGGGAAGGTTTTAGGCAGAGCTTGATGAGCATACTTTAGTTTTCAGTGATTATAACATCTTGTTTTAATCAGCATATCTTAGGTATAGTCTTACAGTTCTCCATAAACTTAAACAGCTGTCTGTTCAACTTTTCTTTTCCTATATCGGAGTATTATTGAGCCCATTCTTATGTATGGTGCCATTAATTTTTTAGCTTTTTCATATGCTTACAGCTGTTAATAGGAACAAACTATTAAATATAAAAGCAATCTAAACCAAAAGCAATATCGGCCGAGGGGCACCCCTCGGATCTGATTTGTGTCACCTCAGATTAAATTTGACCCCCTCCAATCCCCCAAAACGCATTGATTTTAAACAATTGATGCAGACCACCAGTATTGCCTATTTAGAACATTCAATGCTAAATTTAAATGCTTTATCTGGTACTATTCAGTGTTTTTTAACCACATAAAATTTAAGGTTTCAGAAATTTTTATTAATTAATAGCAAAAAAGACATTTGTTAAACACGGATGTTTGTGAATGTGTTAAATCAAATCAAAATTTTATTTATAGAGCACTTTTTTAAAAACAACAATTGTTCATCAGTGCTGTACAAGCATGCTCAAAATAAAACAATTTAACACACAGCAAAAAAATTAAAGATATTAACACAAACAAAATACATAAAACAGCTTTAATACTGAGTTAAATGCCAGAGTATAAAAATAAGATTCAATGCTGGATTTATAAACAGCAAGTGTTTGGGCTGCCTAACATATTTGGGCAAGTTATTCCAAAGCTTTGGACCTGCCAGAACAATAAAAAAAACTAAAACTAAAACCTTAAAATGTATTCTAAAATGATCAGGAAGCCAATGAAGAGAAGCCAGTATGGGTGCAATTTGTTCATGCTTGCTGTTAAAAGCTTGCTGTCTTGGGCCGGCAAGAATTGTAGGTGGGGGGAGTGAATGTACAGCAACTTCAATACCATGACAGAGGTGCCCTTTGGATGGGTAAAATGCAGAGCACCAGTTCCGAGCATGGGTCACCATACTTGGCTGTATATCATGCCACTTTCATTCGGAAGACTGGACTCTTGATAATTGCATCAACTGAAGAAAACAAGTTTGAAATCCCTGTCCATTATAACACCCAAGTTTTTTACATTTTGCTTTACAAATAAGATCTAAACCACTCCAGCGCTGTTCGCCTATAACCAACATAATGCTCCAAACAAGAAATAAGGAGGTTAGTCTACAGTGTTGAATGCAGCCATAATCACCCGAGTCAGTAGCTAGTAACAGGTCATTAAAAACTTTTTACCACAGGCCGTTTCTGTGCTGTGGAGTGATTTAAAACCAGACTGAAACACTTCCTGCAAACCAAGTTGACTTAAGAAGGATTGCAATTTAGTAAAAACAACCTTCTCTAATATTTTGGAAGGAATGGAAGTTTTGAGAGAAGTCTAAAGTTATCAAGAATCAAGGTATCCGAATTTGATTTCTTAATCAATGGTTCCACTATTGCATGTTTAAAGTTTAAACTACTGAGGCAGGACTACTAATAAACTACTAAGGGTTTCAAAAACATTCTTTAAAAATTGAGAAGGAATGACATCTATGCAGCAGGCAGACGGTTTCATTTAAGCTAAGATGTCTCTTAAAAAAGAAAGAGAGACAGGCTAAAACTGGTCAAAACCAACAGAGCACAAAGCAGTAATAGATGTATCAGCAGAGGGAAGTGAAATGTGTGCTCTAACAACAGCAATCTTGTCAACAAAAAAAATCAAAATGTTTTCACAGATCTCAAGAGAGGACTCCAAAGTTGATTAAGGAGTATTCAAAGCAGCATGAATAGTTCTGAAAAGAACACAAGGCTTGAGTTGTTAGAAATAATATCTGAGAAATACGTTTCAGTTTCAACAGTATTTTGATATTTGTGCAAACTATCCTTTAAAATATATTTTTTCCACCTGCGTTCAGCTCTCCTACACTCTTGTCTTAGAGCATGAGTGGTGTCATTAATGGTGTCCAAGGAAAGTAGCTATAACAATCCTTTCAATTAAAAACTGACACAGTGTGTTATAGGTAAGGGTATTTTAGTTTTCCAAAAAGAGTACAGTGGGTGCAGGAGGTGGGTGGTTAAAGTAGCACAATGAATGAGATATTATTGCAATGACCATATCCCAAATATAAAAACCTAAAATATGTAATTTCCATACCTAAAATACATATTTTACATTATTTTGCATATTGGCAATAAACACAGCCTAAAAGCCTTCTTAATAGTGGCTATGTTTTACAAAACTTAACATCTAGCAAAGATTTTTCATAGGTAGAATGCAAATTTCAGTCTAAATGTAATGTATGCAATATTTAAAACCTTTAAACCATGGGAAAAAAATCAACCCATGACAGCAGTTTAAAAGTAACCCAATTCCATGGAAAAATGCAGACTTGACAACCCTGCATCCAACACGAGCTGCAGGAGTCAGATTTGACTGATCATAGTTCACGAGTTAGTACAAATAATAAAGCAAGGTGAATGGTATTCATATTTGGCGTGCTGTCCGGGGAGAGGGCTCAGAGCTCGGAATTTTGCCCGAACCCATAGCCGATGGTCATGAGTCAGGGTGGTGGAGGGATGCTGAAAGACTGCTGAGAGAAAGAAGGTAAGATGGCTTAGGCTATTTATAGAGGTTAGGATAGATTATAGGATAGATGGTGTAATTGCTGATGATGAACTGGCCAGGTTAATTATCTGAACATGCTTCTCCTGAACTTTGTTAATAAAACATCATGTTGAGAGGAGAGATGGCCGACAAGATCATGTTTTGCTGCTCAACAGATCCTGAGCTCATGACAAATATCTGATCTTGTAAGATGTGCTCCCTTTATACAGAGTGTGCGTGATCACGAAATCAGAAATTAAAGTTAACAGCGAGCGCTCATTCAAAAACGATTTAAATACTCTGCATATTGATAGCGGCTCCCTGATGCGCAAAAAGGAGAGGAAAGTTTGCGGGAGCGGGCAGGATTGGACAGCAATTTAGCCAGAGCGCACAATGAAATGCGACTGTAGAATGCAAAAGCCGAATCCCGGACATTGTGGGTGATTTAGAAGTGAGTGCCATCAGGGCATGGTGCCAATGGCACATACCAAGTTTTTTAATGATACGCCAATGCGTTCGTAAAATATTGCATTTTACGACAAAATTCAAAATTGGTGATGCCCAAAATGGCCAACTTGGCATGCTGCACTGAATTTATAAAGAACAGTTTTGTTAATTTTGGCCAAACCATTAAGAAATGATAAGGATTTTTTTTTCATATCTCCAGACCACTAGGTGGCTCTGTGCTCAAACACTGCAGGTAGCCTCAGGTCATGCTTGTTATAACACACCAAGTTTGGTCTCATTACGCCAAACTGTTGCGATATACAATAGCCTCAAATCCATTTTTGCACGTTTTTTGTAGAATTAATTTGCATGTTATTCGACAACAATTTGATAAATCAACTTGAATTCCATAACTTTTTGTCGGTATGGTCTGAAGATGATGTTTCAATTTTCGTGAAAATCAAAGCATCAGCTTAGGAGGAGTTAGAAAAAGTAGGTTTTTCAGAAAATTAAGAATGGCAGATTTTTTTTACATCATATAGATTAGGCTTGAGCCAAGGAATCAGAGGGGAAAATAATTTTGCCCGTATAGTTCAAAAGTTATTAACATAAACATGAGTGAAACTTTGGACAGTTGGTGGTACCTTCGGTGCTTGGTTCCTAATAAACAAAATTAATGTAAACACTGGTGTGACACGATTTGATGACTTGAGTAGTGATGCTTCTTGGCTTTTGGTTTATATTCCTGTAGTGTCAAGGTAGCTCAGCCCACTATGACATACAACTGATCAGAAATCCTCAAAGCTCTGTGTTAAACATTACATTTACTCTGATTATTTGTAATTGTGTCCTATTTTGCAGCCGTTTCATGTTCAGTGTGGACAAATTGTTTGCTGCTGGAATTGCTAGACATTGGTAGACATGCCAGTGATAATCAGAAGATAATGTAGTTTGACCGTCAGTCTTATAAACATATCCTCGCCTGTCTTTTGATATGGCACGTTGTTTTAGTAAACATGGAAATAGTTTTGATTAGCGCACAATGCAATTAGAGCACTCATGATGTGTTTGATTGCTTTATTGGGTGCACTGACCTGCCTAACTATCTTGCATTGTCTCAGCTGTCATAAGTGCACAGAAGCCGTCATCCCATATCATTTTCCTTTCAATCCAGCAATTAGAACTTCAGCTACAAGGGAGACAGTGAAGAGAGAGAAAGAAACAAAGAGCAAGAAGACAGACACATGGAGGACTGATGGCAATAGACCCATGCATTTTTCAAAGACTATGATTAGATTTGCCAAAGAGGCTCTGAGGCAGGGGATCTGAGGGCACAGCAGTTCTTGTGTGGCAAACCAAGAGAAAGCAATTTGTCATTGATGTTTTTGAGCGAATGATGCTGTTTGTGGGCTGAATCGAGAGCGTGCACAACAGGTGGGGCTGATCTGTCAGAAAGCAGAACAAGAGAGCTGTTGATTACTGTTTGAGTCATACCAATACATATGCATATGAAGTGTATCTTCTTTTATATGGAAATTTTTGATGGCAAAGAGATACACAACATCGGCTTGTATTGTATAGTCTAGTGTGGTTTCAGTTTTATAGAGGATTATGTTTGGGAGGTTACCTTAATGAGAAAATCCTCAAAATAGAGCCTCAAAGTGTCCGTATTATGCTTATTTACAAGCTTACAACTATATTTACGTAGTGTTACGCAGGGCTCCGAACCGGTTCAAGGAACGAAAACGAAAACCAGAAACGTACGAAATTTTGACAGGAACAGAACCAGAAAAAAAGAAACGAAATCAAATTTTATAGTTCCGAACAGAATTGAAAATTTAAAATGGCCGATAACCGGTTAACAACGTTATTTTATCGTTCCATTTAATATTTGAAATTTGCTGTCAACCAATCACAAATTCCAGTAGACTCCGGCATATGCAAATGTGACGCTGAAGCCAACGAGTGAAATGTCTGCTCAGCTGAGAACTCATCATAGGAGAGTCTCAATGACATTGAACCGCCTTCAGTCATTCAAAATACATTTGTCATTCAAATACATCGCGAATACGGTAACTTTCATTTTGTGTTGAATTAGAGACCCGCTGGTTTCAGTTTCAGTTTCGTTTTAGCCTAAATTAATTAGTTTTAGTTTGTCGTTAATATTGCTATAGTTTCTTATATTTTTAATTCTTGTTCTTTTCTAAATACTGTTAATTGAAATGATTTGTTGTGGAGGGATGGGAACTAAAATAACCTAGCGGAACTTCTCAAATTTCCCAGAAGCTGAACAGTTTTCATTTGCTATATTAACCTCAAAATAATTCTTAGAATGTAATTTGTAGTCCAACTTTCGGACGCATATAAAGCGTTACTTATTATACATTTACCATTATTCTATATTCTTTATATTAAATAAAACTTTAGCATCCTGATACGTCGGGAACATGGAAACATTTGGATTCGTGCCGAAAGAGAGAGGTTTTACCTTAGATTAATTTGTTTTTGGATTGACGTTTTTATAGCCTAAACTAATAACGGTTTTTATAATGTTTTTAAACATTTTGCTTTAGACTACAAGCATTTTAGCCTTTATTATTTCGGAAGTAATAGGGCTAATAAAATGCGACGTGAGCCGCAACTTTTTTTATTTTTTTTTTTACTCTCAAAACGCAATCTTACAATGTTTTTTTTTTTTAACAATGCAGCAAACATTTTTAAATATCTTAAAAATACTTTGTCTTTAAAGTGTTGATAATTTATTTTCTTTTCTTTTAGTAGCTTACATTTGGCCAAAATCAAGAGATGATGATGCTGTAGCCTATTGACTGTGACTAAGCGTTAGATCTCTATTTTTTCCTTTTCTTTTTGAGTAAAGAAAACACTATACTTTATTATTATTATATTATTATTATTATTAGGCAAATAATATTGTTTTTTAAAAATAACGTTATTAACCAGTATTTCTATCACCCGAACCGGTTTCGGAATGGTAATAATATCAGAGGAACGCAGAACAGAAACGTTAAAATATCGATTCTGCTCGGAGTGAAACGATTGAATTTTTTTTTTCGTTTTCAAGCCCTGGTGTTACGTGCTTGATATTTTTGGGGGATGTTTCGTAACATTTAAGTGAGAAACAACTGGCACTGGGGCAAACCATGAAATAAGAAGATCCGACAACAGACAATGATGTTCAAGACAAAGTCTATTTATTCTGAGAGATACAGATTAGCAGTCCTTAAAGAAAATTATTTAAGAAATTATGGGGGGGGGGGGGGGGAGGAAACGGAGTGACGCCAAAACAAAGAAATAATCAAAAACAGAAACACCCTGATAACTTAGCCCCAACCAATCTAACTACCAAACAGAAAATGTAGAAATAAAACCCACAAACTTCAGTGTATCCGACGCCCAACATAAACTACCCTAATTAATAACAAGAGTAGGGATGCATGATCATGATTTTTCATGGCCGATTCCGATACCGATTTAATTTTTTTATCTTTAAGCAACAAACAACAAAGAAGGAAAGTGTGCATAACGAAATGTTTATTTGGTATTTAATAGGCCAAAATAACTTTTAGCTATTGAAAACGATAACCGTAACCATCTGAAATTAACAGCAGTATCTTCACAGTAAGCAGACTACATTTAATACAAACATAGATGGTACAGACATCAGCATTTAGCTTTTGTATTTGAATTGGGTTGAAACTACATAGAACTGGCCTTTTGTTAAAAGATTAACTGTAACCATGTGAAATTAAAGGCAATAACTGCATAGTTCTACAATCCAAACAACACAATCAACACACATTCTATAAGAGGTTTCTTAATCAGCATTCAGTATTTTAGTTTTTAGATTTGGTAAAAAAAAAAAAAAAAGTCTTTACTAGTAAAACTAAATAAGTATGCTATATAAATACATTACATTCCAAAATGTTAAAAAAAATCAAACAATGTTGGTGCGAATAAAACAAAGATGCAAAGTGTTTCATTCATCCAAAAAAAAAAAAAAAAAAATTAGGGTAATGATTCACATATTTTTTTACTTGAGCCAATGAAAAATAAATAACTATTGTCTCAAGTTAAAAAAATATAGATGTGAATCATTACCCTACATTTTTTTAATTGGATGAATGAAACCATTTTTTTCATTATGCTACAGCAGGTGATTTTTAAATCAAATTAAGTCAATGTAATTTTAAGGTAAAATAAAAATAATCATCCTATACAGAACTGACGTTTACTTCTGGCTTTTCAAACGTGTATGCAAGTTCTACTTTACAAAAAAAAAAAAAATCAGTTTGGTCACAGTTTAGTCCGTTTTGTTTCTCATTCAACACGCGAGAAGTTGAGCTGAACATCCCTTCACAGGGCACGGACAGGTAGAGTACGCTCGCGCAGCTTCAGTGAGCAGGAAAGGCTTTTATTCGTGCACCAGTACAACAACGGCTGATCGCTTCCTGCTATCTGTGCCTCAGACGTGTAGCGCTGCTCTTCCAGTGCTGAATGGCTGCCCGTGTCCTGCGCACAGATTTCGAAATACTTCCACACAAATGACATAGCGAATGATTACAATGAAGTCTGTGCACGAGGGCACACTTCTTGAAAAATCGGCCGAAAAAAGACCAAAAACCGATCGCATATTTTAAGCAAAAACCGTCTGGTTCCGATTTATGGCCGGTCACCCGGTGCAGTCACTCCCTACCTAGAACTAACAAAATAGAACTATAAATTAAATACAAAAACTTACCTACATCCTTTTCCCCAAAACTAGGCTAACATACCTCATTGTTTTAGGTTAACTATTCTCTGGTGTAATGTCAAACCAGCAATTACAGCTTCAATCATTCAGCAACAGGTGTTTCCAAGTTCTAACGATCAATGACAGTAACTTATCCACAAACTAGAAAACCTCAAACCAACAAATAAGTCAGTCAACTAAACAATTCAGAAAATAAACACAAAACACAACTCAAACAATCAAAGAGAATAATGAACGCGGCAGGCACAAATGGACAGTCACCCACTCACTGGAAAGCAGGACAGCTGATAACATCACACGAACCTGGCCCCCTTTTAAGCGGGTAGGTCCATGCTGATTGGTTCGCTAAGGAACCGAACAGCCAATAACAGAACCTAAGAATTTAGAACAGAAAAACTGGAGAGAGGGAAAGAAAAAAAAAAAAACCGGGAGCAAACAAAAAAATACAAAACATACGAGGAATGTAACACGTAGTCTGCCAATACAGCTCAGTGATTTAAAGTTCAAAACCACATTACTTTTTCATACTTTGTTGCTTTCAGCACCTCTTTTCACACTCTGCTTTGTTTTAGTTCCTTTCTGAAAAGCACAGTCTACTCTGATTGGTCAGCTGACCGACTGGTATGTTATGATTGGTAAACCACTTAGACCGTGTGACGGAAATGCCCCTTACCATATGGATCATATCCGTGGTAACTATGGTGTAGGGAAAAGGAAGTACATAAATTGTTTATGGCCTTGAAGCAAAAAAATCAGTGTTTGTTAACAGTGATGTAGAAAAATCAGTGGGCAGGTTTTATACAAATGTTTAACATGTTAACATAGCACAGTCCGAATAGCAGGACTACAAACAAGGATTTCAAGGCACCTTAATCAATTATCAGCTATAGTCTCACACACACAAAAAAAAAAAAAATGATGAAATGTTAAAAAGCATAATATGTGCACTATAATAAAAGAGATAGTTCACCTAAAATTTTTAATTATGTCATTTATTACTAATCCCTCATCCTGTTCCAAGCCTGTAAGACTGTCGTTCATCTTGGGAACACAAATTAAGATATTTTTGATGAAGTTCAAACGCTTTCCGAACCTTACATGGAGAGAAATGTAACTGAAATGTTCTCAGATCCAGAATCGTAGTAAGGACATTAATAAAATTGTCCATGTGACATCAGTTCAACACAGTTCAATTACAGTTCAACTGTAATTATACAAAGCTATGAAAATAAATTTTGTATGCAAAGATAACAAAAATAACGACTTTATTCAACAATTCTTATCTTCCATGTCACTCTCCTCCTCCATTGTTGAAAGTACCACGAAAAATTAAAATGGCTCTACATAAGGGTGAATAATTAATGTCAGAATTTTAGTTTTTGGGTGTACTATCACTGTAAGATTTGCTTAGTACTTATCAATTGTTATAAATTAAGTAGTTTGATATTTTCATAGAAAATTTTTGTAAAGGATAATTATCAAATAAGGATAATGAGGAATTTATAGTCTTTGAAGTGCATGCTAAAATGACTGAAGAGCATGCAGGCTGTAGTCAGTGAAGCATACCTCAATGTCTGGCTGGTATAGGCTGTATTTGACAGGTTGCATCACTCAGTGACAGAGATGAGGTGGGAGTGGGATACCAAGCTCTGAGAAAAATCTAATTTGTATGTTGTACGAGTCTTTAGTTTAGACTTAATAGGATAGTTTGCCCAGAAATTAAAATTGTCATAATTAACTCACTTGCATTCAAAACTTGTATGCTTGGGGTCCAGGTCAGTCCACTAGCACAAGTACAAAACCCGAAACTCATACTGTTTTTAATAAGAGCCTTTGATTTTCTGTGTGCATACCATAGATGCCAGTGCCCGGCTCAGTTTGAGGGACCTGAGTGCCAGCAGACAAAACACAGTTTCCATGGCAACGGCTATGCTTGGTTTCCCCCTATAAGGCCATGCTTCGAGAGCCACCTCTCGCTGGAGTTCATCACAGAGGTGGCAGATGGCTTGCTGCTCTACAGCGGACCCCTCTCCCAGCTTCAGCCATGGGAGCCGGAGGACTTCATGGCCATAGGTAACCTACACACACACACACACCACCACCACAGGTCAAGAGGCGAGGGAAGGGTATTGTGAATCAGTGTTCGAATTGTGTCAAGGCTCTTGGAAAAACAATAATAATAATAAATTAAAATAAAATAAAATACAACTATATATATATACATATGATGCTTTTTGTCTTGTCCTTGTTATCATTGAGAAAACCTAATTATAAGATAAAAGACTATTTTATGATGATCAATTAATTAGGTGTACCAAACAATCACTAAGCAAATAAGAATTAAATATCTAGCCTAGAGGTGTGTGATGTTGACAAAAAAAAAAGATATCTCTATATTTGATTTTATCGATAACGATCATTGTCAGACAATATTTTGCCAAGTGTGTTGCACTGCAGGACTGCCATGGACAGCCGATTGTTTCGTGGTCAGTTCACAGCAGTGACAGAAATTTATATTTTCCAACGAGTTTAAAATGCTTTTTTACCCTTTATGGGCATTTTTTTTACCTTTGTAAAATAAAGTCAATTACAATAATAAGTCATTGGGGCTGTTAACAGCAAATAAAATCATTATCAACAAAGTTCATGCAATGCAGAGGAAACACAGAAGCTGCATCATAAGTGGCATTTAGATGCATATACACACTGTTTAATGCAAGGCATGAATGCTTTAACCTGCAGTTACAAATGCATAATTTTAATTTTAAAATGTTGAATACTGATATTTGAAATTATTTTAAAAATATATACATAAAAGTTACTTTAAAATGTGAAATTAAAACCACCAGGTGGTGGCAGCGAGTCATTGCGATTAAACATAATCATTTAATTGGTTGATTTATGCAGGAACAGAACAGTTTCATGTTTTTCAGAGATGCAAAACAGTGCTATGGCTTTGTTTGGAACCATTTTTGTTGGTGAAATAGAGCAAAAGAAATAGGCAACATGATGAAGTATGTCTCTTAATATTAACGTCTTGTTCATTGAATATAAAATCAATATCACATTTGTGTTTTTTGCGATAAAAAAAAAATACATGCCACTATTCGCGTGATATTGTTTAGCTATATGAAATGATAAAAAAAATAAATTTTGTGCCTCCACGTCTTTCATGCATTTAGAGCGTTCTAAATGCATTCTATTATACCGAATCATACAGTGAAAGAACACAATCTAAAATGAGCATTCATTCTAGCTAGTGTTTTGAGCACTCATAACTCCTCTTATAATCAATGAAGCTGTCCATACTCGGTATGATAAATTAATCTTTAACTTACATTCTACGTACATATGTACTTTGTTGCTTATGATGAGGGAATTCACAACTTTCAGTCTTAACAAAACTCGGGGGTTTCAGCGATGACTAATTTGAATGCCTCTGATTGGCTACTGCATTCCTAAGTTTAACAGAATTGTGTGTTATTGGTTATAATGAGCAATGCTGTTAAAACGTGTAAGAATAAAATATGATGTAACATAAGCAGGTCCCTCTGCTCCAGGCATAACAGGGCATTATTTGGATTGTCCATGATAACAGAGTAAGAAAAAAAATATGAAAAACAACTGTGTAGGTCCTTTCTTCTGTTATGGACTGGTGAGGTACAAACGTAAAAGGATGAAGAAGAACAACAAAAAGTTATTTTAATTAGAATATTCAGGAGACAGGTAACTAAATCTACATCAGAACAACGAATAAACATTAACGATAATGGACAAAGTTTGAAATCAAGCTTTTTTGTGTTACTGCAACAAATGTACCTCACTGTAAAATCAAAAATACAGAGAGTGAGCAAATATGCATCTGATTACAGCGATATGGATTTTTGCACAAGCTCTGCAGTTCAGTACTCCAGTAAAGTCCAGTCACATCACGTTTATTTATTTAGTACTTTATGTAATAGATAGCCTTAAATCAAGCAGCTTTACAGTATTAAACATCAGTCAGTGTGGCTTTCAGTCAGAATTATAGCTTGATTCTCTGCCATGTCATTTTGTGTGCCAAAATATTTGTTTGTGTAAATTAGTTGTACAATTGTATTTAAATAATGATTTTCAAAAACTTAAGGTATTACCTTTATTTATTAGAATATGTATAACTCAATATTTAAATTAACTGCAAAGATGGATAATTAAAAAGTCTACTGATTAATCAGCTAAGTAATCGATGATTAGTTGATTAATTGTTCTAATAATCATTAGATTAATCGGTTATCAAATTAATAGTTTGTTGCAGCCTTAATCACAAGCTGAACCTCTGCCACATCTTCTTTCATCTCACAGTAGGGCTACACATAGAGAGAAGGGAAAGAAAAGGTGTTGATAAATGTTTTTTTTTAGACAGAAAGAGATGAAGAGACTCCTTCGTGTCTCTCCAGCAGGATTTAGTGTTTCTAATAAAAAAAGTTTTATTGCTGTAACATTTTCTTACTCAGGGGAGATCTGCTATCATCTAACAAACTAAACATAGAGAACAAGATAAAACATACCACATTATTTCTGTTTGTTTGCGTATGTGTATCATAAATTCTGCAGTTTCTGCAGTGTGTGCAGCCGTATTAGCTCATTAGGGTTAACGAAGGCACTCATTATATCAGTAAAGGCTTATTTGTCATTAATCTGGGAGAATGATTACAATGGGGTATGCACATTTAGAGTTTTAATGAACTCACAGATCTGCCTACGTGCCAAGCATACGTTCATAAGAGAGCTTGTGCTCTTGATCGGATCACTGATGTGTTGGCAAATGTTGATAATCAGCTTATAAGGCTGTATGTGAGTGTGATCAAGAACTCTCTATTCTAATTATATATATTAAAAAAATTCATTTTCTGCTTGTTTTCTTAAAAAAAAAAAAATAAATAAAAAACTAACACTAGCTTTCTAATGTTTTTGTATTCTATCTATTTTCTTTTCATTTATTATACAGTTAACAAAAGCAACAAAAAAAGACCTCGAACACTCGTTTGCTCTATTCTTGTTCTATTGTATCTGTTTTCTTTTTATTTATTATATTATATTATAATAAAAAAACCTTGCTACGTGTACTGCATTAAGCTAACTGAGACTTGTAGCACTTGTATATCATTGCTCTTTTGTTGATCTTGATTGCTTCCATTGTCCTCATTGATAAAAGTTTCTGCTAAATGACTAAATGAAAATGTAATGTAATCAGTATAGGGTGAGACGGAGAACATATGGAGAGAACGAGAGGGAAGGATGGCAATCAGCGGATCTGAGGTGAGAAAAAGAGAGTGACAGGGAGTGAAAAATTAAGATTAAGTGTAGGGTTCAACTGTGGACAGGGTTTCACGGTGGCTTCAGATACAAAGAGTGCTGAAGTGGTGGAGATCTGCCTGAGCTTCAGGTTTAGTTTAGTATTAGGGTGAGAGTGATAGTCGAATGCTTCCTTCAGCTGTGGCAGAACTGCTGCTCAGCCAGGGATCTCTGGATATCTGTTATAACTGGTCCCTGATCCCATTGACTAGGCTAGATGAATGATGACACACACACTTACACCATGCCTACACTGGCTGTGAGCGGTGCAATGCTGGATGTGACGCAGCCAGACGAGTCCCTGGTAGTAAACGCCCCAAGTAAATGCCCCATTCTATTTATGATGTATTGCAAACCTCTTGCGCTACTTTTGGCATAAGGGACAAAATGGTCACTTTTCAACTGTTGCTTTGACACATACAGTGTAGATAGCCTCAAGCAACAGAAGTCCCACCTGGTGTAGACACGTTGTGAAAAATAAAGTGGGTTTTCATAGCAATGCAGTAGAAGAACCATTTTGGGATTTCCCAGAGAATCTTTCTGTGAACAGTTAATTAAATAATCATTTTGTGAAGAATATTTTAACCTGTTGATCCATGCCCTTGGTCACTTTACCTTTGTTTACATTCACTAGGCAACTGCTCACAAATGTTATGAATGTTTTGAAATGTCTATAAGTTTAGTTTAACTATCCAGTCTCTGTTTTATGATAGAAATGCTTTAGCTATTTTCAAAATAGTGCGGTAGTTCTACTCATAGTATCCAAGTGTCATCAGATCTTGAAATGCATAACCTATCATTCACTTTGTACAGAGCCAGCCAGGGCCATTGTAGTAAAATATTGATGGACAAAACTTTAATGTGATTTATAAACAGTGTAGGATTTGTGTGTGTATGGAAAAACATAATGTTTTTTTGAAGGCTGATTGCCGTCTGAATCGCCTATCAATGTAGCATTTGTTTATGTTGCAATCTGGCACTTTTATCGTTATGAAATAGTTTGTAATGTTTTTTTTCTCTTTTTTTTTCTGGATTCTTTTATGAATAAAAATTTAAAAAGAACAGCATTTATTTAAAATTAAAATCTTTTTCTAACAATATTAGTCTTTACTATCACTTTATATCCATTTAACACATCCTTGCTGAAGTATTCAATATTTTCAAAAAAGGAAGAAAAAAATTTACAGACTCCAAACTTTTGAATGGTAGTATATATTGTAAGACAAGATTTCCCTTTTAAATAAATGTTTTATTATTATTATTATTATTATTATTATTTTTATTAAGAACCTTTTGTTCAGTGGAAAGTTTCCATAGCTGATAAAGGTTCTTCACGGAACCATCAATGCCAAAAATGAACCTTTATTTTGAATGTAACTATCTGCTCATAAACAAACAAACTTATCACAACATGTTTTCTCTGTAACAATTGAGAGTAATCATTTAATTTATTTACATTAGTTAAAAGGGTAGTTCAGCCAAAAAAATTTTTAAATAAAGCACAAATAGTAATATCTCAATGTCAGGGTGAGTAAATAAGAAGTTAATAAATAAGTAAAATAAATTAGGATTCATTTTGTTTTGTTGAACCATCCATTTAAAGTGAATAAACTGACAGTGAAACTAGCTCAACATTAATTTTTTTGCAGTACATATAAACATTTTAATCTATGAAATAACATGAATGTATAATGAGCTAATATGCATTACCAGTATATTTATAAATTAACATTAAGATTGTAAGTCATATAATAGAAACACATTTTTAAGTATATTCAAATCTGAAATAAAAATAATTTCCACTGAAGACACAGTTCTCTTATCTTGTTTTGTTTGCGAAGTGGAGTTTTTTTCAGTTCCTAGTACGCAGGTTTCAGGAGCACTACAGAGGTGATTTTTCCCCAACTTCTGCTGTAGAAATGTACCGATTGGATTTAAACTGGGCACTGGCTGCGGAACCAGCACTAGAAAAGAGGCAAGAAAGAGAGAGAGAGAATGGTTGGATGGGTCTAGTGAGGACATGCAGCAAACAAAGAGGAAATCTAAAAGAGGAGAGATGGAAACAGAGAAACAGTCTAGTAGAGAGCTAGAGAGAGAGAAAGAGGGAGGGAGGAAGAGTGAGGAAAGAGAAACAGATTAAATAGATAAAAGAAGTGCAGATTTGAAGGAACTGCTGAGGAGTAACAGTAAGTGGCGCAGCTCAGACATGAATTAAACGGAGAAAGAAGTTCATGTCTGGGTGAGAGACGAAGATGGTGTATGAACGGAAAAGGTGGAACGAAGGAAGAAAGCGGGAGATGAATAATGATGAATGGCAGTGCAGAAGACAGCGGAACAAGTGTAGCTACAGTGTGGGTGTCCACGCATTAGTCTTTCTCTCCAGTCCTTCTCACCTTCACTCTATCAAACCTTATTACTTACTGCTGGTCTTCACTGTGGCCTATTAAACCTTATCATTGGACTGCTGCCTGCCAGTTTTACGCCTCTGCTCTTCTTGTTAAAGACACTCATGACACTGATACTACAATGCAGCTGCATAGTGTACACACACCCAGGGGCCTCCCACACACATCCCTGAGTGCAGCAGATTATGTTGATGTGTCTGTGCCAGTATTAGTACTTCTGAGTTGTTTACGAATGCATTATCAATCGCGACCTTTGCAACGAGTTAGAGGTCAAGTAGTATTTGTTTGGCTTTGATTTGAGGTGAGCCGAATATTGCTGCTGGCCAGTAATTATTCCCAGTGGGTATTTCAGCTGAAAAAAAGTAGTAGTTCAAATTGACGAGATATGCCTTTCTTGTCATATTTGATGATTCCAGTTAAATTTGTGAACAACCTGAGTAGACATGCATTTTCCTTTTAAGCCTTATGTATATTAAGGCATGCATATACTTTTGCCTTGGGTGATTCGCACATCAGTCAGAGCGCTCGAGGCATAGCTACGTACAATATAAAACAAGTGGCAAGCATGAAATCCACACATGATGTCTCTATTAAAGAGCAACCGTCTTTCTCCACCTCTAGCATGAATTCATTCTCCTCAACTCACTTTTTCTCATTACAGCCCAGATTAATTTTCTCTAGACAACCTCTGACCTCTTCCTCAATTTATTTCCGTTGATGGAAATGGGCGCACGGATACGTGCTTGAAGACTTCATGTCACATGGGTCTTATTGGTGGTTACAGTCTCTTTCCAAGGTTAGACAAAGATTTGGGGGGTGAGCATGTCAAATCAATAGATAAATTAGAATGACAAATATAATTTATTTGATTAAGGACACATATTGAATGATAAGTAGCCTCATGAGGTCATTTGCACATGATTGAACAGACTTGTGGCCATAGATAATGTACAGGGACATTGGAGAACATTCTCGCCTTTTTGTGAATGGATGGCATACTTGATTAATTTCTTAGTTTTGTCAAGGATGTAAAGGTAATGCACCCTAGAAATTACGCATCTAAAATGCACTTTTATCCGAAGCAGTTTCTTAAGTTGGTTTCCTTTAGAGGATTTTGAAATACATAGATACATAACATCTATTTAATAATTAAAGAATATATGTATTCATATTAAATGAGAAATATATGACACTGATCTATTTAAATTACATTTTTATTTTCCACATTCACATGCATATAGACACAAACGTGCAGGTTTTTTTGTTTTTTTTTAAGACATGAATACAAGGAAGGACACATTAAACTGATCAGAAGTGAGAGTGAAGACACTAAAGGCAGTTATAATATCACCAAAGATTTACATTTCTAATAAATGCTGTTCTTTTGGAATACAATTTTGAAAAAGGTAAGTCGTGGCGTAGTGGTTCGAGAGTTTGACTTCTAACCCTAAGGTTGTCAGTTCGTCCCACTTCTGCTGACGGTTGGGAACCAGAAGACGTGCAGGCGGAAGATGGAAAATGTATGCGGGAATGTAGGAGCAAAGGAAACAAAGTTTCCTTACTTTAGCAAAGGAAAACCAGTCTCCTCTTGGCTTATTTTGAAATCCTCAGACATTTTTCTTTAACAATTCCCATTTTGTGCTTATAATTTGTAACTAGCGTTTCGTTTTGTTCTCTCTCCACACTTGTTAATAACCACGCAGCACTGACGAACTATGACATTCGCCTGCGCGTCTTCCGGTTCCCCACAGTCAGCAGAAGTGAGAAAAAAGTGTTTATTACATTTGAAATCTGGATATTTATCTTACACAAATGCTTGGAATCGCTACAGTGGGCCTTTAGTCACCCCCCGGAGCCGTGTGAGGGACGTTTTATTACAGATGTGCGCACTTTATTTCACGTCTTTTTAACTGTTGACAACAAACACCCGCTTTGCCCCACTGAAAGGCTTGGAAGAGCAAGGACAATTTTTAATATAACTTTGAATGGATTATTCTGAAAGAAGAAAGTCACATACACCTAGGATGCTTCGAGGGTGAGTAGAAGATGGACAAATTTTCATTCTCGAGTGAACTAGCCCTTTAACTACTATGTACTTACATCAGAAAATTAAGTACAATGTACTTATTGTGTTAAAATTGTATTGCATAATACTTTTGCTGCTATTGAGGTGGGATTCGGGTATAAGGTCAGGGCAGGTTTGGTGGTATGGGTAGTTTTAAGGGTGGGCTAATGTTACATGTATGTAAACAATAAGTACATTTTACCAAATTATTAATTTAAATTTAAATAAATACATAGTAGTTAAGGCCCACATCAAGTGGGACCAAAAACTTTTTCCACAAAAACATTAAGCAGCACAACTGCCGCCTAATATTTTAAAAATGTTTCTTGAGCACCAAATCAGCATATTATCAATCAATCAATCAATCAATCAATCAATCTTTTATTACAGACTCAAGGTGCAAATTAAAAAACCAAAAACCAAGACAATAGGACAACTAATACAACTTACAGCATCTACCACACACAATAAAAAGTTGCAAAATGCAACAATACCAATGTCTCCACAGCTTTGACTGATACCATGTAGTACTAACCCTTATATTTGATAGACTCACAATGATCTCATTGATTTCTTAACAGTGATTAATCTAGCACTCATAAACATTTCACTTGCACTATGCCATCTTGGTCTCTTTTGTAAAATTCTCATTGCGTCATTTTAAGCTACCTGCAGCTTCTGTAAACGATGTTCTATAGTTGAACCACAGATGAGCAGTATAAAGTGTTGTACAATATGCTTTAAAAAGTGACATCTTCACCTCATCTGAACAGAAACTAAACGTACGTAAAAGTAATTAGAATGATTTCTGAAAGATTGTGTGACACTGAAGACTGAAGTAATGGCTATTCAGCTTCGCCATTATATGAATAAATAACATTTTAAAATACATTAACAAAGTTATTTTAAATCAGAATAACATTTACTGTTACTGTAATTTTGATCATATAAATGCAGTGTTGTACTTTTGAAAGGCTGTGTGTTTGTGTCTGTGCACTTTCAATTATACATAATCAATATTTCTCAATATCTGTCAGAATTCATGATAGATAAGGTAGTAAAAATAAAATCTAATTAAAATGATCATATCGGCTGAATGTGTGAGCAAAGTTTGTGTTTATTTTCATTATCAGTTCGTGAAATTATAAAGTAATTCATGTATTGCTGTGATTTAAAAAAAAAAAAAAAAACTTTTTTAATGTTTTTGGAACTGTGAGGTGTTTGTGAGTGCGTTTGTGAGCTTTTGCACACACACACACACACACACACACACACACACACACACACACACACACACACACACACACACACACACACACACTCAGGAGGAGCATCTGGCAGACGAAAGTGAGCACAGAGATACAGTTACACCCAGAGTGTGATGTGCACATTACGGTCAATTTACAGAAACCTGCTTCACTGTGAACCCTCTCAGACTCATCATGCCACAGCAGCTCTCAAATATCCCTTTCAGCTTACAATATTTCAGCTCATTTCCTGAGCCACTGATGGGAGGGCCACTGGGAGGGGGTTTCCAGGGTCCATATGCCACCGGCCCTCCTGTTCGTCCCTCAGGACCTGCAAAGAGAGGCCATTTCTCATGCTTAAAAGGGGAAATGCATTTGGGTGGGGGTCTTGGGGGATGAGGTCGGCCTCTCTTCATCTTCCCTCCCGCTGACAGAGGGATTAATGTGCAGTGATGTTGCAGGGAGACCAGCATAAATTAGGGATGAGGAGCAGAGAGCATAGGCGACCCCCATGACTGCAGAGGGATCGTTTCTGAGAGCAAAAACATGTTGCAGTCTTATTACATATACAGATTGTGTTCCGAGTTTGACATTTACATGGCCAGCGGTACATACCAAACAGAGTGCCCACTTACCCTGCTTTTACTCTCCCTCTCTCTTTTCCTGGTTTTCATCTGTGTATTAAGGTCGTGACACACCAAACCGACAACAGAGAACTAGTAGCGAAGAAGGCTGTGTTGCTGCTTCGCCTTGTATGCCTCAAGGCTAAAACTTTGCTCTGCACCAACTAGCACATATGTTTGCGCCTGTTTGGGAGAAAAAAAAAACTGTCTATATCAGCAGGTGGCAGTAGACTATATTTGTCTACTAAAAAGAAAAACCGAAACAAATGTACAAACCGTAAACAAAGCAGCACTTGCTTATATTTTTGAATATGAATCATGTTCAAGATGCCAATATTGTTATAAAAATAAAAATGTGTATAGTCCTTAGTCAGGGTAGGTCCATATTTAATTTTTGAGCCAATTATTCAGTATTGAAAGCTCTAAGTTGGGAAAAGTACATGATCTAGGACCTTTATACACTGCATAGCATTGTAAAAAACAAGTTTATACCTCACAGCGTCATTTTCATTCATTTTAAATTCAATATGGGGTCTAACCTAACTAAGGTGTGTTGGAATGCTTAGTTAAGATAACGTGAATTTAGTCTCTTGACTTTCTCTATTGCTTGCTTTCATTTCATGCTTATTTAACATGCTCAGTCAGCCCAAAAGCAGTAGACAGGATCCAACTAGTGCAGAGAGAGTGGAACACACTTTCCAGCGGCTGCATCCTTCTCGCTGGCTGCGGCGCTTGAAGGGGATACACGGCCCGGCATCCTGGCCTGATGGCCATTTAAACGGGTGCGGTTCTCATCCGAACCGCAGGTCCGGCAGCTCACGTCTCTGGCGGCACGGGAGTTCCTCTACGCACCCTTCCTGTACCCACGAGGACACCAGTGTGCATGCACGGGGAAGAGACCGGTCTCCCGAGGAGAGGCACATTGGGCTTTTAAACAGTGGAGGTGATGAGGCTCCATTTCCTTCAGGTGTGCCCCATCACATGCCGCCAGCCCTGACTCATCCAGCACCCCTCCTCTCTCACACACCCACTCCTGTCGGGAACCTGGTGAAAGGCCACGATTAAGGGATGGGGTGCCGATGACTCGTCACAAACAAAACAACAGACACTAATTAAAAGTAAGAAACAAAGATTTGTAAAGAAGAATGTCGGAAGATATCGATATAAGCCAAGAGGAGCCTAATTTTCATTTTTGGGTGAACTAACCCATTAAAAGCTGAGCTGACACTGTTTCTCACCCTTTAGAAACTTCAGATAGTCGCATCCTCTTTCTGTCTGTCTTGTAGAGACACCTTCATTACTTCCCCTCACTTCAATCCTCTCAAATCAGTACCAACTGCAGACTTGTAACTTTTCCATCTTTCATTTTCACTCCTGTTGCCCTTCTTTCTCAATCCCACTTCATCTGCACTCCACCTAAAATGTCATGTCAGCCCGAGAAGACATGGTCTCGCTCTCAGTCTGCAGCGCTTCATGTCTGGGACAGGATTTGTGACAGTGTCAGTGTAGGAGAGCGGTGCTCCATTCTCAGGGGCTTCCCTCTGAAAAGGGCTTCTCAGCCCAGATTACAGCAGCACTGCTCCACACCCAGCATGTTCGCTGTTATCTCCAGCTCAACATTCTGATCCCATCGGGAGTTAGCCTGGATACATCTACAGAGAAATAGGATGTGAGAGAATTCAATGAGACCGTCGGAAACTGCCAGGATAGGAACAGTGTAAGAAACTTTGAGGAGTTTAAATGGATATTTCATTCAGTTCTATGAATCATAGCTGGAAGTCTCCCTGTAAAAAAATAAAGGATTTGCATTAGTTATTATTTCAATTTTTGAAACTTTAAATGTCATTGCTGAGCAGACGAGGGTTAAAAAAAACTTTGCAAGTTATATCTACTGGAGAAACAAAATGACACAGTGTATAGGCTGAGATTTGATACAATTGAGAGTAATTAACAAAAGCACACTCGCTCAGTCATCTTTGAGTTGTTACGCTTTGTTTGATAGTTTATTGCCTCATTTTTTTTCATTGTTGGGAATTAAAATGAAATGGTGATGCAAAATATTGTGAACAAGTACATTTCATTATTACAAGTGTATTACATAAAACATTAATTTACACTGTTCAGGGATAAGTAATTCATTTAAAAACTAATTTGAAGATGATAGATGTGGTAATATTTGAGACAAACGCAAACAAAATGTTGATTTGGTGCTCAAGAAGTTAAAAAGTTATCTCTCTCTCTCTCTCTCTCTCTCTCTCTCTCTCTCTATATATATATATATATATATATATATATATAGATCAGTCACACTGTGTGTGTGTGTGTGTGTATACATATATGCATGCACTGTGTGACTGAAATATGTACTTAGCTAACACCTGCAAAGTGCAGAGCAATATTATTAACCAGTTCTTCTGAGCCATTATTTCCATCATTGCTCTATTTGTCTCTCAGCATGTGCACACCAAACTCCCCCTCAACTGAAACAGCGAGACAAAGTCCCTCAGCACTCATGAGCCGCTTGAATGGGTTAAAACAGGGGAGGATGATGGAAGACATTCACTACCCAGAGCATTGTGTGCGAGAAATAATAGGAGAAATAGAGTGACAGCAAGAATAAAGCACAGATGGACGGCATAAATCAGCCAGTTTTAATGATTGTGTGAAGGAATTAGCCAGGACAATCTGTCTGGAGAGTCAGTTATTTGATTTGAGCTAATGAAGTGGGTACATGTGTTTTTAGAAGCATCTAGTGTTGCTAAATTGCAGTTCATCTTACCTCTTTTACAGTAAAAAAAAAGAGGAAAAAAACAGTGCCCAGCGAAAGTTCTTGCAGCGCCAAACAGTACAACATATCTGGACAGAGAGGAAGCATTTGTTATTTATAGAAACTACAAAAGTACAGCATCAAAGGGATAATTTGAGAAGATGACAAATAAGAAATTAGAGAGAGAAATTTGAAGACATATTGGAAAAGTGGGCTGGTGAAACACAAGACAGATATGTCAGCCAAAGTGGGCACTGAAGGCTTTTTTAACAGCAAAGACCCTGCTGACAAATGTGAAATTAGTTGGAGGCGTATCTTCCCGTATGCCCAGACTCTCAGTCAGATACCAAGCTTAAGGGAGCTTCCTGGCTTCATTAATTTTTAATTTGCCAAACGACTAACTCAGACAAAAAGAAGAACTTTCTCTAATATGTTTTTCCTATTATGCCAGAGAATGATATAATCATAATTGAGGCAGGCTCTGCAGTGCTTACTTGACCTTGTAATGTGAAACAAAGGGGTAGTTTATGTGATACATTTGTTAGTCAAAAACCTGCCGTTGGTTGTGCTTATATAATGCTTTCAGTAGGTAGTTTTCTGACAGTGTACATACTTAAGGTTGAGTCTTTATAACTGCCCTCCACTGCTTCATAGCTTCACTGTCATTTCTCAAATATCGGCATCATGATAAGTTGTTCTGCTTGATTGATGTGTTCGAGGCGGGACTTTTATTTTGACAGCGATGAGAGCAGCAGCGCCTGAGCGCACACAGCTCACACTCTCCCTCTTGTTTACTGTCATTGTTAACAATTCTGTCTAAAAGGGATAGAAGTCTGTCTAATAATCAGATAGATTGGTTAAAAAAAGGAATTCATTTATACAAAAAGTATTATAACGATTGCTTTTTATATTATTAGTAATAGAAAGGCAAACAATACTTTCTCATTTGCCGTCAGCATTAGGCAAATAAGCATTTAAATCATTTAAACAAATCTTTGACTAATGAACATTTAATTTCACAAACCTTGCAAACGTAGTCAAATCCAGCTGTGAGATCTTGTGAAGTGTGCATTTTTATCCAGCATGATCACGTATTCTCTGTGTGACGTTTGGTCCGTGTGAATTGAACACTTTAAACTTTAAACTCGTGATTTCAAATTATGCTGGACTTTATGCATTTGCCCACTGTCATATTCCCTGTGCTACCCTGGCTTTATTTGAGAAATATGATTCCCACGTGTACACAACTGCCCCGTTTGTTACAGTGTTTACTTCCTTTTTAATTATTTATTTATTTTATTAATTATTTAATTATTTTACCCATCCATTTTTTAATCCATTGTCAAGTGATTTCAAATTTCTTAAATATTTATAAAATCTCTCTCTCTTTATATATATATATATATATATATATATTAGGGGTGTAACGGTTCACAAAATTCACGGTTCGGTTCGATACAATACACTGGTGTTACGGTTCGGTTCGGTTCGGTTCGGTTCGGTACGGTTCGGTACGTTTTAGATACAGCAAAAAGAAAAAATTAGCAGATAAATTTCCTTGATTTTTATAAAAATGTTTTATTTATTAAAACTAACAAAGTATGTTTTTTTTTTTTTACATTGAACAATGATGGAGCTATTCTTTACCCATCTTCTATGGTGTTTTCTTAGCAGCATACTGTATAAAACAAAAACAGCTCCTTATAAAAAAAAAATGAAAATGTTATATTAGTTATGAACAAATACAAAGATGTAACTTTTTATATGGAACTCTTTAACTCTTTATATTGAGTGTGTTTTTACTCAATTGGTTCTCTATAGGGCTTATGTTTTTTGGAACAAAGCAGGAATTACGGTCTGTCTGAAATGAGCTCGTGAAGGAATATTGTAACGGGGCTCAATTACATTAAGCATGTTCTTAAAACCTACGTTTTCCACTACAGCACAGTTACTCATTGCGCGGCTCGCGAGCCGCATGCGGCTCGTCAAGCTATAACTGGCGGCTCGCATAGTAGCTTACAGTATCACACTGCCACTTGCCTTCAGAGCATGTGAGGCGGGAGCGAGCGGGCGGATCTTGGACAGAGCGCAGAGCGGCAATTTCAAAAGGACGGTGGACGGAGCGTCGCATTTCCCGCTCCAATTTCGCTCTGCTCACACCACGAGTCTGAAGCATGCTCATTCAAGCCTGACCCTGAATCCATTAGTCTTGCACAGTCATCAACAGTAGACTATTTTCAAGCAAAACTCGGCTCAATAATGGAGTTCAAAAAGTAAAATGAGAATTCATACAGGTGTAGCCTATCAATATAAGTCGCTCCGGAGTAGCCTATAAGGTGAATCAGTCAAAAAATGCGCCATGAAGAAGAAATAACATATAGGCCTAGCCTCGCACTGGACTATAAGTCGCATTTATTTAGAAATGTATAAAAAAAATTAAAATAAAAAAATCTTATAGACGGGACAGTTCTCCGTTACGGACGTGAGCGCTCTGACAGCGGCACTAAGACTGCTTTAAAACTTTCACTGAGACCTCAAACAGAAAGCACAAAGCCTGTCTTTAAATTTGATTTCGTTTTGTATTAATTGTATCTTAATTTTAATCAAGGTTTCATCAACCAATTGTCTGGATTTAATAAGAAGTAAATAGAAAACCACGATACGAAGGAGCCGGTGTGAACCTGGAGTTTGTCTCATGAATGAACCGAAACTCAGCGTATAGCCTACTTGCCTTACAGACCCGACAAATAGGCTATATATAAGGATTGAAATGTCTACTTTTAAACAAAACAATTCAAAACGAAAGAAAACAGACTGCTCTCCCTCCCGTATGAAATGTGCATTTCTCTCAGGTGCGTTCACTACTGCGAAGATCACGAGTCAGCATCTTTCTAGCCGACAGACATAAAAAAACATTAAATGTCTTCTGCTATATTTTACATATTCATAATCATTAATTTTGCCGGTTCGTTGTGACAGCTTTTAGGTGCCCTTAAATGTTACATGAATGCATCAGCACTGAAAACATAGAGATTTTTTTTTTCTTTTGGGGGCATTTTGTTTGACATGCAAGCCAGCTTTCGCTCATCCCACTATTAAAGTAAATCTGTTCTTAAACGAAAATGTATTGGCCGTGTTATTTCTTTTTTGTGGGATGTCCAATTTATATGTAGAAATGCACATTTGCAAAGGTGACTTAGTATGTTGTCGTAAAAGTGGCTCGCCTTTTGATTTTGCTCTGCCAATGTGGCTCTTGTGAAAAAAATAGTGAGGATCACTGCACTACAGAGTAAGGCGCTCACTCACTCAGTACGCGCTGAAGGCTTGTTGCAAAATGGCTTATGCGTTTAACAGACCAGAAATAGAAGATCCTCCAATAACCAAAGGGTCTGGTGTTTGGGTGCACTTTGGATTCCCTGTTAAACGCATTGGCTATTTTGCAATGCGCCTTCAGCCTGTATTGCTGAGTGAGCGAGCGCCTGACTGAGTAGCCTAACATAAACATATAAGTTGGTGTTTTTTTCTTCTTCGGGGGTGTCAGGGGCGTTGCCTGTTACGTCGTTTGGGTTATTGGGCTACATTGTTGAACGCATATCATTACATTACACAATTTTTTTTATTTTCCAAATATAATTAATTAGTCCAACGAACGGTTCAATACGAATACGCCTATCGTTACGCCCCTAATATATATATATATATATATATATATATATATATACTGTATATATCGGCTATCGGCCTCCCCGCTTTCCATGATATCGGCATCAGCTGTCAAATAACCAATATCGGTCGACCACTAGTTTTAACTGTCTATCTATCTGCCCTTTCTTCTCATCTCTCTCTCTGTCTGTCGCTGTGCTTCTCTCTCAGAACTGATCGACGGCACCCCCACCCTGAAAATTAACCACGGCTCGGGTACATTGGTCCTGCAGTTGCCGGGCAACGTGAACGTAGCGGACAGACGGTGGCACAGACTGGACGTTAGGAGCAACAGCAAAGTAAGTGTTCTGCTGAGCCCAGTCAAGCAGCGGCCCATCTCTCCCTGCCATCTTCCTCCAGTAATACACCTCAGCACTTTTGTCAAAGTCTTACTTATCTCTTCTGAAATCATCCATAGGAGACAGTGGAAGTGTGGTGGCAGCTGTTAGCAAGGGTTTACTTGATCCCAGACATTTGTTTAGTGTTCTAATTTGTATTCAGTGTTGCCACAGTGTTGACTGTTTTAGATTCAGCAGCTACTCAGTTGCTGCTAGGCTCTGTAGTAGCACTGGCATGTAGTCTTGCCATGGTGCAATTTGCCTTAGGGTCAGTCTGAAATTGCTTGAAATTATAACACTTATTGTTCAATACAAACAGGGCGTAAGCCTCCTGCTGGGTGCTAAGGGAACATTGCAGATTGGAGCTTTTAGCATCTTGACATGCTATGTGTTTAATATGACCATGCCTGAGGGTTTAGCCTCTACAGAGAGTGGAGGAAAATATTTTCACAGAAAGAAACAGAATCAGATTTTATTTAGCTTCAGCATATCAAAGATTTGTATTATTTTGAGCCAATTTTAGGCCTCATATTGTTTTTGTTTGTAATGCATGGCACACATTTCTATGCAGATTTGTTGTGTTCAGAATGACTTTAATGTCTGGTAGTGTGTGAATATCAGTCGTGTAGGTCCGTTAATGGGATGGAAAATAAAAATTCTGTCATCATTTACTTACCCTCATGTCATTCCAAACCACTTTTGTTTATCCTCAAAACATAAATGAGAAAAAGAGATTTTTGTCCCTCCAACAAAAGTCCATTCAACCAAAACTTTACACTTTAATGTATTGAAAACTTGTATGTTATGAAAACATGGTCAAATTAATTCACATTAATCAAGCAGTTTAGAGACATGGTGGCTTTATATGATGAACAGAATTAATTTAGGATTTTATGCACACATAAACACTGATCAACACAAATACAGAGTGTATGAAATATGGTCAGTGGTAACTCAACCATGTTTATGAGAATAAACCTCACTGGATCTCACATCAAGCAGTCACATCTGAGATTCAGAAGACATGGGTTAGAAGTTTGGGACAATATGAGGATGTGTAAATGATGAACTGAAATATCCTTGTCTCCATGTTCTGCATACGCCAGTCAGTGTATGTGTATATACACTCCAAAAAAAAAAAAAAGTTAAAAAGCATACTATTAGGTAATGTTTTAAGGGGTCATATGGTGAGATTAAAATTTGTCCTTTCTCTTCAGAGTGTTACAAGCTTTTGGTGCATAAAGAAGATCTGTAAAGTTGCAAAGACTAAAGTCTCAAATCCAAAGAGATATTCTTTATCAAAGTTAAGACTCTGTCATGCCCCCTAAAACGGATAGTTCAAACACGCCCCCACATGTCTACATCACTATGTTCATCACTATATTTGCGTAATGCCGCCCAAATGTTCACACAAAGAAAGAAGGCGTGGTTTCAGTAACCACAGTTAGTGTTGAATCAGCCGTGCCAGGGAGATGATGTGTATCTAGGCGAAAGCAAAAGCACTTTATTTGGCCTTACGAAAGTAGATGTATTTAGGAATCTTTAAGATTACTTACAACAGAACAGCAAGACATTTTATGGATGATCGTTTCGTGAACCTAGGAGAGGAGGTAATTCTGACTTTGCTACGACAATCTGGCGCTTCTGAATCAGCTACTGGAAGTATGTGGAGTCACACAGTGGAGTCAGCTGTCTTAACTGTCAGTAGCTTGTGTACTGCAAACACACACAAGCTTCATGACTGTGTCTGTCCCACCACTCTGTTGCCCTTTCGGGCTTGAACTGATGGTAAAACTAAGGACATTATTAACTGTCTTTACATTTATTTTGAAAGATGAAGCTCGCGATTATGGAAAGGGGCATTTCCGACGAGTGCTTGCGGTGTTCGTCCAATCACAATGCACTGGGTCAGTTGACCAATCAGAGCAGACTGTGCTTGTCAGAAGAATGGACTTTGTAGAAAATGACGCATTTGAGAGAGGCAGGGCATAGAGGACCTACAATAATATACAGTATTTAAAAAAGAATGTGGTTATTGAACATTAAAGCATGTCAACATATTCTGGTATACCAAAAAAAACCAAAATAAAGATATTTAAATAAGCATCATATGACCCCTTTAATATTTTATTATTTTTAACCCTGTTTTTCTGTAACTCAGCTGATGGGTAATTTTTTATTGTCAATACAAATGATGAAACCCCTCACATACCTACCCAGCACTGGGTACCCAATGTTGGGTAAACTGTGTCAAACTGGTTCAAACCGGATACATCGTCAACGGTCATTTTGTGTTCTGTCCTGGGAGAAAACTTGACTGATAGGAAACGTCCTGAATGAAATAAAGGTTTGTATTACATTGTATTCCTTTCAAATTATAACTTTACAAATAGGAAAATGTTTGAAGTCTCACATTTTTACTTTTTTGTTTAAATGTACGTTGCATCTAACATCTGCCTGGAACACTATCCTTCTACAATCACTGATCTACAAATGTGCAACCAGAGCACAATATGACTGCTGTTATATGTAACCATGCGCTCCACACGATATTGATTCTGTGCACTAGTGACGTAGCTATGGCCGCACTATGCATTTGACAGGTTGGAACTATAATGTCTGACAGACCAGATGGCATGAGGTAAAGCTGTTTTTGATGTAAATTGTAAAAACATGTATACTGTATATAAGATTGACATTTATGAACTGGAACAGCCCAATGATAGCGGTTTTCTCCCACTTCCCATTGGCTGCTCTTGCTGCTCCTGTCACATCTTAAAAAGTTTACTGAATGTTTACAGAGTATTTTATCATTGTAAAAGACTGACTTGCCATTGAATAAAAAATATTGTATATGAACTGTTCAGATTTTAGAGTACATTTTATTATTTAAAATGAAAAAAACATTCAATTGGTTGACTGTCCCAGCACTATGTCAAAAAACAACCCAAAAGGATTGTTTTTTTTTTAGAGTAACAAAGCTCATCTTTGTATGGGGTCTCATTGACCCAAGGACGAACCTTGAAGTATGTACTTAACATATAACTTTTTTTAAAAATATAAAAAAAATTCTGTTTAGTGTATCCGAGCACCCAGTTGTAAAACATGAATCAGTCCAATGAATTTTTAGATTCTACATTTTGCAGCACACACTCTACCTCTTCTACCAATTGATTTATTTTATTCTATTCTTCAGCAGTGTTTTTGCTGTGGTCAAATTGAACCCAAACAGAAATAACATTAACAGAATGGATACCAGTCACCTTTCTGATAATGTTATGAGATACCGCTTGAAAAATATGTAGCATCAAGGTTTTGACCATAGTAATATATTACATGGATCTGAAGGGGAAATAAGAGGTTTACTTAACAAGTGTACATTAACGGTCTCAGACCATGATGGTTAATATGCTGCCAATAAATGGTGTTTCATGGAAGTCAAATTCCTACATTTTTGTGGTGATAAAGGTTCTTTTTCACCCACATTTCTTCTTCAGGAGGTTCGTTTTACACTTGACCGCTGCGCAGGAGCTACTATCATGGAGATGGAGGGAGTGGGCAGCTGGCTAACTACTGAAGACCACACTTCCTGTGAAGTTAGTGGCATCACACCAAATATGGACAAGTAAATCACTTAATTTACTTCTCTTTTCACACCAATGCATAACTGTTTAAAGTGTTAAAAAATATGGCCCTGATGAACCATTAAAATTTGAGTGCTAAACAAATCATTCTTCCGCCTTGATAGCAGGTCACCGAGGACAAGTCAATGAAACAATCATTTCTTACTCTTTCTCACTATACATTTGAGCCTCCTGCCAGATACTGACTCGATAATGTCTTGAAACATTTACAATTATACAAAGGTCTCAATCTAAAAGGTCAAATGAATTATCAGATTTAATCTCTGGTGAAAAATGACCTCTCCATAGCATATATAGAAGCAAATGTGGCTAGGGTAATAACATCCTTTAATACGCTTTCAGGCATCTGAACATGACACAGGTGCTTCAGCTAGGAGGAGTGAATGAGAACCTGCCATATATCTACCCTCAGCTACAACACAAGCACTTCACTGGCTGTATCCGAAACCTCGTTGTGGACAGCAAGGTGAGGAAATGCATGCATATCAGTACAAACAGAGATGAATATTTGATAGAGTCAGGGAAGACCAAAACAGTGATAAAGTGAGGGAAGAAGAAAAGATAAAGAAGCTTTATTATGCACATCACAATTATGACTTTGACTGGTGTATGAGAGTTTTTCTCTCTGGTTGTTCTTGTTCTTGGCCTATTTTATGAATTCATCAATGCTGATAACAGTTGTGCTTCTTAAACTTTTTGTGGAAACCATGCTTAATTTTTTCGGGATTATTGATGATGAACAGAAAGTTCAAAAGAACAATATTTTCTTTTTTCTTTTAGTTTTTCCACAAAAATTCGTTCATTAAGCCCTCGACTAGTGATCCCAATGCTCCAAATAGTAATTAAACACAATTATCTTTATTTGTACTTTTTCTGAGGGGAGTACATTTTCTCCGCTCCCTTCTCCCCCGCATCAAAGGTGCTTCTGGCAGCGTGCAATCCAGATAAATATTACCGTTTTTAACTATTCACGCAAAACATAACCTGTTATCTCTTAAGTGAGCATTTGGGGAACTGTTGGGGAAAAACATCTGAGGTGTAAAATTATATTAGATCCGTATATTATAGTAGGTCTAGAAATATAGGCCGTCTGTTGTATTAATGTTGATCTAACAATAAAACAAAAGAGGGAATCACTCACTGCTCTTGATTGAACTGCTTTTGTAGTTTTATTTATCAATGTATTTGTAGCAAACACAAGGGAGTTTTACATTTGATTATTTGTTTTTCTTACTTGAATGCTTTTTTTAGATGTAAAATGAAAAAGGTAATGCATTATTAGCTTTTTTTATATTTGGAAAGAAACTATTGTGATTATGAATATAGTAATTATTGTTAAGAAAAGAACTGAAGGGAAATATAAAATGTTGCTAGGAGATTTTGCTTTGGAGCATTCAGAGAACTTTAACTTGATTTTTCTTAAAATTGAGTTTGCTGACTCTGTCAACTTCAAACACGTGTAGTTCAGTCATTTGTCATCGGATTCCAACAAAAGAAGATCTTGTAAATGACAATTTGAAAATAGAAATACAATTTTTTTTTTTTTGCTCATTGTGACTCATTTTGTCAGCTCAGGGCACAAACATACCAGCCATAGATATTGCTAATACATGTCCCAGCATAGTTCTGTCAGTATATGTACTTTTAACTATTTAGCTGCTGAAGGAGATTTGATTGTAAGATGTGTACTGCCTA